>NW_022692572.1:69420-79610 GCF_011630105.1 Anneissia japonica
TACGAGGAACAAGAGCAGACACTTCGCAATGTCGTGACGCTCGAGTTATACTTTTATTGCTCTTTCTATGTTTACCTACGGTGGGCCTATGAAATCTTACGGATTTATGGGATGTACGTGTGTAACTAACTGTGACTTTCTTGTATGTTATTAAATGTTAGTATAACATCTACAACAACAGCTAGTACCCCTCCTTTATAAAGTGTAGATAGGTACACCAAAGTCTGACAGAAAGAATTAGATAAACTACAGGCCTAAAGCAGGCTGAGTTAAGTCCTACCTACCATAGGCCCTCCCTAAACTAGGCCTAGGTCCCTGGCTAGGGTCCTAGGCTGACACCAACAGAGTCACGCTTCACAGTGACGTTGATTGAAATTTTGAAAAAAAGGGGAAAAATTGAAGCATGAAATAAAAAATAGAGTGCATATACCATTCCGGCGTTATTGAACTTGGCCAAACTATCCTTGTAATGTAATTAATGTTAAATAATAACAATAACAATAATAATAATAATAATAATAACATTTCAGCATCATTACGTTGGCCTAAGCCTTGTAATCAAGAACCTATTTACTAGGCCTATAATTAATAACTAGCTCAAGGGAATATCTTTTGTGCTATATCCTCTTAACGTCTTTTTTTTTTTAATGTTCTCTAATTTCTCCATTGTCTAAGTTGCTAAGGTAGGTTTTAATAACATAATAATGAATAATAATAATAATAATAATAATAATAATAATAATAATAATAATAATAATAATAATAATAATAATAATAATAATAATAATTTGGCATTAATTAACTTCGTCTAGCCTTGTAATCAAGAACCCGCAGATACTATTTACCATATAACTAGGCTTAGGCCTCATTTATACATTCATTGGTGCCGCTCTACCATTTTGGCAGGTCTTTGACATCCAGTATTTTAGAGCTGCCTATTCTCAGCTCTTCTCTTAATTTGAAAATAACTGTCAACCTGTTTCATTTGAAAGAAACGCGCTATTCCTTCCTCTTTGTGCTTTCCCCTGAAAGCGTATTTTTAGTAGTTAGTAGGCCTAGGTAAATTGTATGCAAAACCCAGATCTAACTAAAAAATAAAAATAAAATTGTCACAGTATCTAAGTCAAGTTCAAATAACACTTTCCATTACTCGTGCAGCTCAATCAAATATTTATATATGTCATTTTAAACGACCCATTACTATTAGCATGGAAACATCAATGTATTTTTTAAAAATCAGACAGCGACGTTTAGTTCTCTCAGAAGTTGTTTTGCATTTTGTAGACGTTTATCAAAGACGTTTATCTGTTGATGACCTTTTGACCTCCTGAATTCTGCAATATGAGATTTTCGGCCCGAGTCGATTCAGTCGAGACGGCCCGAGTGGAGTTTCATGTAAATGTTTCGTACGGAAAAAAATCGCGTGCAGGGCGCCCTTCTGTTGCTAAGTATATCCAGACGCACACGGCGCCCTTCTTTTTCCACTTAATGCAGGAAAACTTTATCACAGTGCGTCCGGCCATACGATTTTGCGCTATTGTTGTTTTCTATACTATAGTTTAAAAATAATGCTAACCTAACAATTTTGAATTGCACAATATTTTGTGAAGGTAAAATTACTTGGTGTAGAGGAAACCAACAAAGTACAATAGACTATTTCCTTTGCTCTAAGAATACTATATACTAAAACACTAATTGTTGATGAGGAAAGAAAATTTGGTTTAGGTAGTGACCACAACTTACTTTGGTTGACTCTTAATATTAAGAATAAACTTTATTCAAATCAAAATAAACTAAATCCTGTATGGGACATTAAGCACAACCAAGACAATAGTTTATACCAAGAATATTTAGAAGAAGAATTCACGTATTGGGATATTCATGATTCTACTGATATTGAATAATCATGGGAAACATGGAAAAACATTGTGATAAGGGAGCCTCGCAAAATAAAGCAACGCGTATACCCGTCTACAACGCGTGGTTGGGGATTAAAATCTCTTCGCGTTGCCGACGAGTGGTTCAAAATACTGATCAAAAATGTTGGACGATTCCATTTCGCGAATTAGGGTTCGTTTTCCGACGTTTATGTTCTACTTGTTTGCGTCGGTTTATCTCGTGATTTTGATGTACGATATTGCCATTAAAGAAAGAAAAACTGCTTCACGCCTTCACCGGAAGTGGGTCAAAGCTACGAAAAATGATAATAAAATTAATAATGATAACAACTAATATAAATAAGGGTGAGGATCTCTGGCGGTCATATCATGATAAACGAAACATTGTTAAGGAAATGATTAAGGAAAGAATATCACAACAACGCGTGCAAAAATCTATTGACATTGCAAATAAAGGGGGGACATCTTGTAAACAGTGAAAGAATATTGGGAGAAACTTGGTTCAGATAATAAGGATATTAATGATTGTAATGGATATCTCACAAATGGTCTTACAAAACAAATTAGAAATGATCTTTCTAAAGAGTATCCTCGTTTAGATGATATTGATCAAAATTTCTTATATGATATTGTACTTGATATTGATATTGTTGAAGATGCAATTACCCTTGCTAAAAATAATAAAGCCCCTGGTCTGGATAGAATAACAAATGAACTGATAAAAAATGGTGGTCAATGTATTAATCTTTCCCTACTTAACTTATTTCAAAAATGCATTCAACTTGAACAATTTCCTCAAGAATGGAACAGAGGTATTATTGTACCAATATTTAAAAAGGGTGATAGTAAAGATCTAAACAACTATAGGGGTATTACTTTAACTTCATGCGTTTCTAAAATCATATCAAAACATTTATCCAACTATTTAGAGAATAGGAATGTTCTATCAGAAATACAAGGGGGTTTTCGTTCATCACACAGATGCGAAGATCATATATTTACATTAAAAAGTGTAGCTGCCTGTCGTTTGAAAGAAAATAAAACAACTCACATTGCCTTTTTAGATTTTCGGAAGGCCTTTGACGTGTTTGGAGAGACGGATTATTAAAATCTATTTGGTTGTCAGGCATTAGAGGTAAAGCTTGGAGACTGATAGACAGGTTATATAATGAAGTAATAGGCACCGTAAAATTTGGTGAAATTGAAACTGATCCCTTCGAAATTAACCATGGAGTTAAACAAGGATGTGTACTATCACCCGTTTTATTTAACATATTTATTAATGCGTTTAAGAATTTGCTTGTTTCTCATGATATTGGTATAAGGATTAATGATGTATGGTTAGGTGGTTTATTTTGGGCGGACGATATCATGTGTTGCTTGATAATAACGAAACTGAAATGAAAAAGATTCTTGAGCTAGCTACTATCTTTGCAAAAGAGTGGAAATTAATTTTAATTTTGACAAATCAAATATATTAGTAAATGGTAAACGTATAAACAGGGATAAACACTGTAAACTAGGAGATAGCTACATAATGGAGGCCGAATCATATATCTTGGGGTAATTATTTCCAGAAATTTAAACGATCATAAGCAATTTGAAAATTATTTAAAGAAAGGCAATAGGTTTGTTGCCTACATTAAATCTCTTATAGATAATTTCGATAATTTTAATAGGGTTTATTACGAGGATGTACGGTACTATGGAGGACAATTATTGCCCTCCCTTCCATTGATAGATTAGAAAAACTTCAATTACAAATGGCATGATATATCTTAAAAGCCCCTATGAATACGCCCCGATCTACTTGGATGGATACAGATAAACACTATGCATGACACTTCAAGAGTTAAATTTTTTAATCGTTTAATTAGGATGGAACCGTATCGTTGGCCAAAATACTCCTAAATGCAACAAGTCAGTTTCAATGTGATCCAAATAACTTCCGTTTCAAATTTGTAAATGTATTTCTGATCTCTTTATTAAATGTGAATCTGAAGACCTTCTAGTACAATTATCTAATAATCAGGGCAACTACAATTACTGGGTTAATCCATTATTTAAAAAAGTAAATGAAATAAACAATTAAAACTGGAGAGAGGATATTGAAAGTAAGGCCTCCCTCACCGACTATTCATTACTTAATTAAAGATACAATTAAATTAGAAAATTATCTATTAGATAAATTGGATTTCGAATTTCGAAGGTGTATCATTGAAATTTAAACTTCGCTCCAATACATTGCCCCTCGATAGTAGAGTTTCTAGATGATCTGAAGACAAGAATGGCTTATGTACTCTTTGCAATACAAATAATGAAGAAGACATAAGACACTTCTTATTCTCTTGTCCCGGTCTCCTAAACATACGTTTAGAGGAGTTAAATAAACTTGAATATAAATTAAGTAATCATAACATCGATGTTTGGGATCAATTTTTAAGTGCTAATATTGATATTAAATTAAGCTACGTCCTAGGCTCCACTACTCTTTCCATGACAAATGAAGTAGAGAAATACTTTGATGAATTTTGTAAAAGTTATGATAAACGAGCGTGGAGAAAAAGATCTGAATTGAAGCACTTGCAAACTTTATCGTAGATTAAGTATCTGTATAACTCTCTTTCCTTTTTTTTGTAACTAATTAATTTTGTTTGCCTTAACATTATTGTTGAGTTTGTTGATGGTACAGGTGGCCCTTCGAAATTTATGACAGGCAAGGCAGGTTGTATTTCCTTGTAACGTTTTTCGTGGAGCTACTTGCCTCATCAGCAGCACTACTCACTTGTGTTTATTTAATTTTTACTTAAGGTTCCCTTGTTTTGTTTTGTTTCGTTTTTTTTCTTTTTTTTCTTTTTTTTTTGTACTTGTAGCTAAGAATTTTAATTCACTTTGAACGCACCAAATGATTTTGAGTGCCACCGATCTAAAGGTGTATGTTCTAATAAATGATTGATGATATACTGACCCATAGGCTTAATTGTGTGTTTTATTTGGATAATAGCAACGATTTCTACCTCTGCCAAGGAATTATATATTCACTGTTGTCACTGTCTGGGTACAATTGTACAATTGTGTACAATTTTTTAATTGAGAATTGATAATAAACTACGCGACGACTTGGTAACGAAAGTTTGGTTGAAGTTTTTTTTAGATCCAGTCGTAAGGGGCGTCCCATTGTTTGTATTCCCACCATGCATTTCGGAGGAACACTCTTTTTTTGTGTGGAGAACTCTATCTTGTGTTTCTAGTATCTTTGGTATTATCAGTGATAATGGTGCAAAGTTGGCATCTAGGTTTCAAACATGGTAATTTAGATGAAGTCAAAATCAATATTAAATTAGGTGGCTGTTGTCTAGCAATGATGGGTGGATTGCAAAAAAGAGGTTCGATGTTCGAATCCTATTTTAGAGCATTATAATCCTTCTTAAGTGTATGAGCTGGAATTTTAGCAAATTTGATCTTCATTAAAAAAAATTCTCTATTAATACGATTATCAATACTTCACTACTGCAAGCCGACAGACAATCACCATTATTTGGATTTCTGTAGTTTCTATCCAATCATCCTTAAGCGTTTTATAGTATTTAGCCAATGCCTCCGCATTAAACATACAATATTTCTTCTAACCATTCAAATTGTGATAAGCAAGTGCCTAACATGACATTATTCTATATCTAATTAAATCTGCAGTAGCTAAGGCATCATTAAGATCACGCAATGATTTGCTTTGCTATAAACCTAAGACTAGTTCTGTTAGGATGCCGTTTGTTTAAGATTATGGCCCTAGCTCATACACTTAAGAACGATTATAATGCTCTAAAACAGGATTCGAATATCAAACCTCTTTTTTGCAATCCACCCATCATTGCTATACAACAGCCACCTAATTTATTATTGATATTGACTTCATCTAAATTACCTTCCCTCACCCACGAGTATGGCAACACACCATGTTTGAAGCCTAGATGCCAACTTTGCACCATTATCATATATATACCATTTTGATATATAATTACATTATTATAACTGGATTCTAGACCTAGGTCTATGTATATATTGTGTCTGTATTTAACATATTTCAATCTTTGTCAATCTAAAAGTCGAATGTACAGTATGTCCTGGTCCCCGACCCTTTTAGGTTCATCACTTGATAGGCTCATCTTTCATAAGACTTCTATGAATGTATACCTTGTTTGAAGCAAGAAACCAAGTTGTCTTTATCCAGTATCGCTCGTTTATTTTATTCGTGTGGGAAACGTTTAACATAACTTTCACCACTATATTTCCATTATATAGTCATAAAGAATATCTGAAATAATTTTTGGGAAGAATTTACATTTTTCTACAGAGGTCAACGACCTTTTGACCTTTAGATGTCAATTTCTGCACACGTCATGCAAATCTATCCAATATATCATGCATGAGTTGTGAACTTAAGTGTTAACCCACCCCAAACATCGCCATTGATTACACAAGTAATCAACAATGACAGTAGTACATTATCAATTTATACATTTTTCTTGTTAATATCATTTGTTTATATTCCATATGCTTATTTATAATAGAAAATAGTAATTGGTATCAAATCTACTCACAACTGTAGATTTGTAAACGTTTGTGAGTGAATTGGGAATAAATTTACAACTTTTCTGTGAAGATCAATGACCTTTTGACCTCTAGCTACGTCAATTTTTGCCTGTTTCAATTTTTTTTAATTTGATTGACTGACCAATCTATAGGCTAAATGTTTATACCAACATCATAGAAATCCATTGACTAAATCAAGAGTTATGAGCATAAATGTTACCCCCTACTCCAAAAACTGTTGGTGATTACAAATTTCTAGGATTATAACACAATGACGGTAGTACATTTAATCAGTTTATACATTTCTCTTGTTAATATCGATTTTTTATATTCCACATGCCTATTTATAATAGAAAATACTAATTGGTATCAAATCTACTCACAACTGTAGATTTGTAAACGCTTGTGAGTGGATTGAGAATAAATTTACAACTTTTTTGTGGAGGTCAATGTCTTTTTGACCTCTAGCTACGTCAATTTCTGCCTGTTTAAAAATGTTTTCAATTTGAGTGACTGACCAATCTATAGGCTAAATGTTGATACCAACATCATACAAATCCATTACTAAATCAAGAGTTATGAGCATAAATGTTACCCCCTACCCCAAAAACTGTTTTTGATTACAAATTTCATGGATCATAAACATTGACAAAAGTACATAATGCATTTTAATTTTTTCTTGTTAACCTCAATTTTTGTATTCCATATGTCAATAACTACAGGAAAAACACAATTTGTATCAAATACATCCAAAATTAGACATATTATGACAAAAATGATACCAAGGAAGTTTAACTGTGGGGGGGGGGGGTGCACGGTGATTCCCCCCTCCCCCTTTCCAGCCCCTGGCCTATATGTTCTCACACGGCAGCTAACGCCGACGGTTAGCAGGCAGTGTGACCACTGGGAAAAATAAAAATTCCAAAGATTCAGTCTAAAAAAATCCCAAGATTGCTTTAAAAATCACAAGATTCGCAAAATATTAGTATAATATATACATGGAACTTATTTTAAAGCCGAATTTTAAAGCTTTTCCAATGAATTGCATTATACTATACTGTATACTGTACTGTATATAACGAAACAGTGTCTGGATTTTCGAGACCAACCAGTTCGTTTTTATTCTACTGTGTATAACATTTTTGAAGCTGGGGAGGGGGTAGTGGTGGTAGGGAATGCTTTATCTGAAGTATCTGTAGGCCTAATGCATCTGTATGACAATTGCCTTTATTTTATTTGTATTACACAGAAAATATACTAGTAGCATAACTCATACTTTATTTAAAAAAAGGTTAATTTTTATAACTCCTTTTTTCGGGAGTTTTAAGGTATGGTAGGCATAAAAGTAAAGTATTTTTTTAAGTACTTTTAATTGTCAAATTAAAACACAATTAAAGCATTTGCAAAGTATGAAATGGTGTTGGATCTCCTGGCAAAGGTGCAATATTTTTTTTTTCTATTTCCAAGGTTTAGATTATAATTGTATATAAACCATACAATTATATACGTGTAATATACCCAATAGTGGTTATAATATAAACATTATCAGATAATAAACATGGAAAAAGAAAAAATAAATTTAAAAAAAAATGAAAAAAAAAAATAATGCAAAATTAATAATACCAATAATGATGATTGTTGCTCAACTTTACTACCCCACACTGAAACAAACAGCAAATCGCCAAATAGGACACATATCAAGACCTTAAAAATGCACCTCATTATTTTTTGTGAAAAGACTAAAATGACTATTAGACTATTTATAGGTCTATTTTGAAAAAATAACAACCCTCACTCACAATTGTCTACTATGGTGTTATAAAGGTCATGCACTTATTGATTAAAAAAAATCCATATAATTCCAAAAATCCCAAGATTTAATGACAATTTAAAAAATATTTTCAAGATCCCAAGGTGTCATTAAAAATCCCAAGATCTTGGAATAAATCCCAAGCAGTGGTCACAGTGTTAGCAGGATCCTTAGCTGCCATGCGTCCATAAGAGAAAATCCCGATCCGGATACTAAGAATATGATGATCGAATCACTGGCCAATAAGAAACCCCAGCTAGCAAAGCGACGTTGGCCCAACGTTGGTAAACGTTGGCAAGCGTCGGTAAGCGGAGGGGTCGGACATCTGACGTTGGTACGACGTTGGTGTTTGGTTGCAAAATTTGGTCGGAGAGGTAACGTCAAACCAACATTGGAATTTCACGTTGACCCAACGTATGAATATATTTGTAGATTTTCCGATGTCTGACTACGGACGTTGGTACAACGTCACGATTTGTTACTGGCCTGACGTCGGCAGACTACTAAAAAGATGGTTGGGTACTACCGTTGGCCCAACGTTGGCTAGAGGTTGGAAATATTATATGTAATTAAAGGCGTTGTCGCAACGTCACATGACTTTGTTGGCCTGACGTCGGTAAACGTTTAAAATAGACGTTGGGTACCACCGTTGGGCCGACGTTGGCTAGAGGCTGTAAATATTAGATGTGACTACAGACGTTGTCTCAACGTCACAGACCGCTGTTGGGCCGACGTCGGTAAACGTTTGAAATGGAGGTTGGTTACAACCGTTGGTCCAACGTTTCTTAGAGGTTGTAAATATTAGGATGTGATTATAGACTTTGTCCCAACGTCGCAGTACTTTGTTTGCCCGACGTCGGTAAACGTTAGTGAAGGTTGGTGACAACAGTTGTGCCGACGTTGGTTAGAGGTTGTAAATTTCAAACGTTTACGTTCCCCCATCTATCCTGAAAAATTCCCGCATCTATTAACAGACGCATATCCAGTATATCTGATTCCAGTGAATCATTCCACCAGGCCGCCCCAGACTACGAACAAGCTCTGCAAAACAGCGGATTCCAGCACAAAATGGAATACCAGCCTCCACAACCAAAATCCCCAAAGAGAAATAGAAGCAAACAAATAATGTGGTACAACCCACCATTCAGCAAAGGAGTAAAAACCAACATCGGAAAATCATTCCTTAACCTGGTAAAAAAAACATTTCCCGAGTGACAACATTTTCCACAAGCTGTTTAACAAGAACCATGTCAAAGTCAGCTATAGCTGCTCAAGAAACATGGGCAGTATAATCAAAGCCCACAACAAACAGCTTCTGGTTGCTAAGCAACAATAGCCAGATAAACTCTGCAATTGCAGGAAAAAAGATGAATGTCCACTCTCTGGAAATTGCCTCACCTCATCCATTATCTACGAAAACATTGTCCACTCAAATGATGACACAAAATGCTACATCGGGCTCACTGACACACCGTTCAAAACCCGATACTCAAACCACAAATACACTTTGAACACCCCAAACACAGAAACAGCACCGTACTCTCCAAATACGTATGGAAATAAAAAGACAGCAACACACCCTACAATGTCAAATGGTGTATTATCGACAGAGCATCGGCTTACTCCCCAAAACCAAAATGCTGCAACCTATGCATAATTCACATAATATATTCAGACAAACAGTCAATACTAAACAAATGAACCGAGCTATTGTCTAAATGCAGGCACAACAACAAATACTTACTTAAAAACAATTAACTCATTTGCATTTTCACCTGCCTTAGCATTCATATACTCACACAGTCCTTCTAACTTCTCTCACTCCTGAAGATTGCATTAGCATGAAACAGTCTGTAGAGTGATTATACCAATTACTACAAGTTCTACATTAT
>NW_022692572.1:80718-83781 GCF_011630105.1 Anneissia japonica
ACCGTGTGACGTCGACGGCCTGAAACTGGCTGGCTGTTTATCTGGCTCTAACTTGGCATCGAACGCAATTAGGGGATTATCGTATCATGTTTCAAGACGGGTATATCTAGATAAAGTTCGACGTGAACCAGGCTTACAACAGGAAATAAAACATAGTAAGATTAATAAGGTCCTATATAATTAAAACAATTGTGGAATAGAAAATAAATAGCAGAAATATAAGGTATATGTATGAGTTTAAATAATACAGTATAACGCATGATGTCATGATGACAAATAAAATACAGTGTAGAAATTCAATGAATATAAAAAAAATGTAAATAAGTAAAAATAATATATAGCATAGTTAGATACTGTATTCATAGAGAAATATTGCGTATGAAGGCATAATCACATGTAGAGCCTATTCCTTATTTAGACCCTTAATGTGAGTTTTTAACCGGATTATCCATTTCATTTCTGTGTTGATTTAAAATTGCAACCTATTATTATAGCCCTATAGTCATTGATGGTGTGATTAGGTCAATTAAAATGTACACTTACTGGGCAGTTGAGTTTGTGTCTTATAGATGATTTGTGGTTGTTCATTCTAGATCTGAAAGTTAGACCAGTTTCGCCTAGCATAGAGAGAGCACAATAGTCAATATTCACGTCGGGTTTGCAGACATCTATTTGAAATAGGCCAGGGGCGGATCCAGAAATGTCCAAAAGGGGGGGCCGGAAGGGGGGCCGAAAGTTGGGCCGATTGAGACAACACTGTCGTAGGGGGTCCGGGGGCATGCCCCCGCGAAATTTTTGTGTTCTAGACGCCCGAACATAACATTTAAGGCATTCTTGGCCATCATTTTTTTCTTTTTCTCTCTTTTTTTTTCTTTTTTTTTTCTTTTTTTACCTCCCAAAAGGGGGGCCGGGGCCGGGCCGCCCCCCCCCCTAAATCCGCCCCTGTAGGCCTACATATTAGTTTTGACATACAGTAATGCAATGTGTTGTAGTTAATATAGCATTAAATAATAATAATACTGTATAAATATTTAATTTTTCAAACTGGCTAAAATCTAGGAACCTCAATTTGCTACGTACGACGAATGGGTGCATATCGTCGTATCTATGGACAATTGTATCCTTTGCATAAAGCTGTATTTCCGAAATTTAAACAATGAATAAATATATCTTTTTTTTTTTTTTTTTTAATTAACATTTGATGAAAAGCTGAGTAAGAAATTATTGTTTAATGAGAAAGGTTTAATTTATTGTTCATTGTACAGTATGTTGGCCAAAAAGGAGGCCTAATTGATTTAATTACATGACATCCATAATTGTTTTTCAATACATTTATATTTTAACCTTAAATTAATCACAACACATTTCACCCCTTAGTATCAAAATTTTGTTTGTATTATTTCTAAGTTACAGTGAGTAATATGCAACTCCAAATTTACAAACAATATTTATAGTATTCTATTGGGCCATAAATAAAACAAATAGACAAAAAGTCTAAAAAATTAAAGATTTAAAATACATTGTAACTGTCATTGTACGAAACTCAAAAATGATCCAAACCAGTGATTTTACATTTCAAACTTTATTTGTTGATCTTTCAGTGTTTTACCATATATATTATCAACTGCTTCAGGAAAAAAAATATTTTTACTAATTTACTAATTAACAAACAAAAACAATAACAAACAAACTATATTAATTACCAGTCAATTAAACGTCAATGCAAAAGAATACAGGAAGGATCATACTGTATTTAATTGTTCATTATCATAAGCATATTTCAGTACAATAAATATCGAAATGACACTGGGTTTGGTATACAGGAATTTGTGCTTCTCCATCAGATGCTAAGTGTCTCAAGTTTCATAACTTGACGGAAGTCAGTAGGGATCATCTGGCTGGACTATTCACAAATATCCATTCCTGCAAAACAATTAAATAGATGGATCTAAATAACAGTATATCAATTTTAATCACAAAATTATCAACAATTCTGCAACATCAGTACTGTATATTATAAAAACTGTTTGAGATAAACCTGTAAAATAAAGGCAATGGCATTTTATAATTATAAATAATATATCATTTTTTTTTTAATTATAAATAGTTTGTCCAACTATGTCCTAGCCAAATTTTCATATAGGCATGACTACTTTCCATAACCATGGCACATTTAACATAGACCTTATCATTATTTTATGATTAAAAATAGTTATGTATTATAGTATTGATAAATTATTTAATGTCAGAGATCCATGTAACTGTCTCTTATACACATCTAGATGTGTATAAGAGACAGGAATAAGTGACCACTGCATTGTACAGGCAAACCTCATAACCAAGACCAAACTAAACAAAAGACCACCACGCAAGATCGTCCTATGGGAAAATATTAATAGCCAAGATTTTAAAACCCAGGCGGCTCTTATCCAGGAGAGCTACTTCACGCAGAACCCGGACATTGCTTCGGTAGATTAGAATTGGTCATGGTTCAGGGACTCCATCCACAACATTTTTTCCTCGACTGTACCATATAAAATGGTCATAGGTCACATTCGTGCCCCCTGGTTTACTACCAATTTGAAGAAACTTTGTAGAAAGGAGAAATTTTATACCAGAGCTAAAAAAACCGGCACCAAAGCTGACTGGGAAAAATTTATAAGAGTCTGCAAAATTACGGATAGATCCATTAGGAGTTCACATAGATGCCATGTAAACAGCATTTTAGAGACAGAAAACCCGAATAACTTCTCCATTCGACTATTTGCAGATGACTGCATTATTTAAAGACAAATTCGAACCCTCAAGATGTTACCAAATTCCAAGGTGACCTAGATACTATGGTGAAGTGGGCAGATACCTGGGGTGTGAGATTTAACCCTGCGAAATGTCAAACGTTGAGCGTTACCAGGAGTAGGCCTCCAGTAACCACATCCTACAGCATGATGGGAGTCGAACTAAATAAAACCGATCAATGCCAATATTTGGGTATAATCCTCCATAAAGACATCCGATGGAATAAGCAATCTGACCATGCAGCCTAGACTGGGTTCCAGTCCCTAA
>NW_022692572.1:85091-92591 GCF_011630105.1 Anneissia japonica
ATTTCCAATTAAAGCATTTGTTAAGTCTTACCTAGTTTAAATGAACGTCCGTATCGTATACACCACCTCAAACACTCAGATTTTTCTTAGTGTTGACGTTAATTTCACGGGAATTTACGTATATTGACGCAAATTTACCTACATTGACGCATATTGTTATGGTTTGACGTAAAATGACGCGATACTACCTTCAAAAAAGTTTCCCTTATGCTAAAAATGGAAGAGCCAAGCTACGTCACTGTTTTGCAAAACCTGGCTGCTTTGCAAAGCGTGGCTGACTTATGTCTCGCTGCCGGTCTGCAGCAGGATCTCTATCCGTTGATACGCTGAGACAAAGATGACGTCATTGAAATTCACCGCAAAGTCATATGCACTGAGTGGAATCGAAAGTGCAGGGTTCTCAAGTACTACGGAACGTCCGTAGTTACTACGGAAATTCGGCCCAATTACGGACCTCCTACCTCAACGAAACTCATACCATAGGTCCTTTATATATTGGAAAGATCATATCTTGATGTTGCGTCGAACAACAAGTGGGATTTAAGGAAAAAAAGCAACTTTTATAACCAGATTTTAGCCGCTTGTATTGTAACCATCGATTGTTTACCTCGAGAAGTGATGTCACAAGGCCATGATACGCCATTTTCGTCTCTACAAAACTTATTAGCAAATGATACGTTCACTAATAATTACCAATATGGCAATGCATTTTGATAAAGTATAAATACGTAACTGTTACAGAGTATTTTTAATCATACAAGTTTCACAAAAAACTGAAGAAGAACTATAAATACTTGAGAGTTTAAAAAAATGTGAATGTGGCCTTCCATATTAAATAAACTACGCCCTCAATTGGACTAACTTTTTTTTAATTATTTTTTAACAACATAACGTATCATAAATATTCACATACATATTAATATTCATGATTGCTGTCGAACCCATAATTAAACTGCAAGAATATTATACCGAAGTAATTCTTTGGATTCACTTAAAACGTACAATAATATGGTATAAGTGTAGCTTAGTATTTTTGCATGTAGAGATGAGGTCACGTCGCGTTACACGGGTCATACATGCTTTCGCTTGCTCTCTAAACACGAATCTGGCCACCACGCACATTGCTATGATCTCATCGTTTAGCTTGCTGTTTGTTGTTGCAATGCAAATTGAGTAGACTGTTATTTTTAGCATCGAAAAAGTTTTTGCATAATATAAGGTCATGACTTCTTGCTCTAAACACGATTCTGATTGGCCATCACGCTCACCACACCACTGCTTGTATTGTTCTGCGTGCTTTTGTTTGAGCTAGCAGACTGTTACGTATTTTTAACTCGTACGTGGAGTGGATCGTTGATTTTACTTTATGAATTATCGTGAAATGTTGGGGCTTTCCCATAAATATAGGCTCTATGGTAATTTTCCGTAGTTTATATGTATTTCCGTAGTATTTATCTATATTTCCGTACGTCCGTAATTGGGCCGAATTTCTGTATTTAAACTACGGACGTTCCGTAGTACTTGAGAACCCTGCACTTTCGATTCCACTCAGTGCATTATGACTTTGCGGTGAATTTCAATGACGTCATCTTTGTCTCAGCGTATCAACGTCCCAGTGTATCATCGTCTCAGTGTATCAGCGTCTCAGTGTATCAGCGTTTATAAGACAACGGCCAAATACGGCATCCTAAAAATTGAAATGAGATGAGTATATCTTCACCAGATTCTGTGTTGAGTAGGATTTTAACATTATTTTGGTTAGCGTTAATAACCAGGAGCATTGGTAAAATAGACCAGGAAAGTGTTAAAAATATTTCACCAGGAAATATTCACCACCTATTTTTTAGAGTGTATCAACGTCCCAGTGTATCATCGTCTCAGTGTATCAGCGTCTCAGTGTATCAGCGTTTATAAGACAACGGCCAAATACGGCATCCTAAAAATTACGTCATGCTTGTCACGGCCAACGGTCTGCATTCGATTTGACTCACTCTTTTACAAGTCTCTAATTCTCATCAAAAAAGTTTCTCAACATAAACTGACGCTGGTGGCGCTTTCCGAAATGCGCTAATGTACTACGAAAAATTCATAAATTAGAGACTTGTGGCAAGTCTACCTTTGTTGGGTTGCTGATTTGTTTTCTTGTTTATGGTTGCTTTGTTGTGGCCATCAATGGTCTGTTTAAGGTTTCCAGTGCAACTGTAACTAATTTTGACAGTGTTTCGATTAAACAATTTATGTAGTGTGTGATTTTGTGGGAATGCTTGATCTAAAGCCTCGAGGAAAGTTTTCCTCGCCGACAGGGATTTTTTTTTCCGTACGAAACATTTGCATGGAACTCCACTCGGGCCGTCTCGGATTGATTCGACTCGAGTTTGATATACGAACAAGAGCAGGCACTTCGCAATGTCGCGACGCTCGAGTATTCTATTACCTTTACTGTACTGTTCTTTATTTACCTAAGGCAGGCCTATTAAATCTTACCGATTTATGGGATGTAGGCTACGTCTGTAACTAACTGTGAGCCTCTTGTATGTTTGTTATCGAATGTACTACAACAACAGCTAGTACCTCCTTCTATAGTAGTACCAGTGGTAAATATGTACATCTATCAAAGGCTAGAGCAAAAGAGGCTAAATAATGGGCCTAGTGGAACGGCCTAGTTCCAAGCTGAGTTAGGTCCTACCTGCTAGCCCCCCCCCTCCCCACCTTCCGCCAGACTAGGTTCCTAGGCCTGACACAACAGTCACGCTTCGCATGCCATTGACTGAAATTTTGAACAAAATTAAAAACATAAATTAAAATGGGACAGTGAGTAAAAAAATATTAAATATAATAAATTAAATGTATCGCTCAGGCATTAATGAAATTGGCCTAAGCCTTATAATGTAATTAATATTAATTAATAATAATAACAATAATATTAATAACAATAATAATAATTATAAATAACCATATATAATTTCGCCATTAATTAACATAGCCTAAGCCTTGTAATCAAGAAGCTATATTAGGCCTATAATCCAAACTCACTGCCTTAACTTTTAGTAATTCTAGGCGGAAACAGGTCAACTCGGCCCCAGTCATCTCGGCCCCAAGTCAACACGGCCCCCATGTCAACCAACCCCAAGTCAACTTGGCCCCAATTTTATATTGTTATTATTATTATTAGTTATTCTATATATACCTTTGTATAATTTTTAATAATATCATTTTAATATTATTTTTATTAATGCAGTTTTAATTATTGTAAGTGCATGTAAATGAACCGAAATAACAAAGGCAACACTTTAATTTTGGCTTTGAATTCAAATCTCTTGGTAAATATTCAATAAATACCGTACACAGTAAATTGGGTCATGACATAGGTTAAACAATTATCCAAAACCGCGGCCAACTAAAAAATAAAAATTTTCACAGTGTGTAACTCAAATTCAAATAGGGCCTAACACTTTTTATTATTCGTGCAGCGAAATCAAATAATACATATGTCGTTTTTAAGAGACAGGGCAATGTGTTTTTTTCAAAATCAGACAGCGAGCAGCAATCCTGTATCTCAGAAGTTTTGTAGACGTTTATCTTTGGTTGATGACCTTTTGACCTCCAGAATTGCGATTTTCGAGTCGAGTCAGTCGAGACAACCCGAGTGGAGTTCCATGCACATGTTTCGTACGGAAAAAAAATCGCTTCCCGACATTGGTGGCAACACTCGTGCTGTACGGTGGGTTATACCAAATTATGTTACGTTTGCGGGATTGGCTGTGCTTCTCGTTTATGGGTTCTTGCGGTGGTGAAAATTTGAGCTTATAATTGTATCCGCTTTTATTGAGGGCCTGTTGGTAAAGTGGTGCTGCGTCATTGAATGATTGTTCGTCGTACGAAATTTCGGATAGGCGCCTATTTATTGATTCTGGGATATTTTTGAGAATTCCTGGTGGGTGATTGGATTTGCTGTGGACGTATAGCGGCGTGTTGTTGGGTTTTGAATATGGCATATACTTTCCGGAATTTAAGTTCAATGCGACGTCAATGAAGTCTACAACTTTTTTATTGGCTTCGATTGTGATTTTTAGGCCGTGATTTTTTAATATGTTGCACAGACCTTTCTTGATTATTTCTACCTGGCGAGGTGTGGCATTAGTAACTCCTAAATCATCATCTCTGTAAAGACCGAAGTTGTTACCGTGTTTTTCTGTGATTTTATGCAGAAGGAAGGAACCTACTAATTCGCATATCTCGGCTCCGTCATAGCTGCCCATAGTGATGTCGAATAGTGTGGTTGATGTTTTTTTGCCCCACGCTTCACCTGAGTTGTACAAGCAGGACCTTTTAGTATGGAAAATTATTTCACGTTCTTCTTCGGTGATATTGTCGTGTCGGGATGCAAAGACTAATGCATCATTCAGTAGATTCATAAAAATAGATGGATAAAATTCGACCACGTCAAAAGCATGAACGAGTACTGATGTTTATCCTTGATGTTATTGAACCATTGTCAGAGAGCGGTAGTGTTTTTCCATTGGTTCAAGTTTGAATTTGTAATGATTTTCCCATTTATCCTGTCTAATATCTGCTTGCTAATTTTTCCAATCTCAGATTTAGCTGGATTGATTAATCGGCAAGTGGGGTTGTTAGCGAAGTTGGGTTTATGGTCTTTGAGGGTAATGAATGCCTCGGTTTTTGCTGTGGTGTTGATTTTGGCATCAAGGCCTAGCTTTTGTGCGATGCTTTTGGCGTCGCGTTCGATAGAATTAGTTATTACAGGGCTCACCTTCTTGTATTTGGTAATGTTCTTGTGTAGCAGTTCACTGTAAGCAGTAGCGTCCATTTTGTAAAAATTAAGAATGTGTTATCTATCTACCAGGCAACGGTTACAACTAATAACAAACCAAACCAAACATACGAGGACTCACATAAAACGCATTTAAGACAAGATATAATAACCACAAAGCCTCCTTCAGGAACAAATCCAAGAGACTTAACACAGAACTAAGCAAGTACATATGAGAACTAAAAGAAAAAAACATAAACTTTAATATTAAATGGAACATTCTCAAACAAGCTAAACCATATAACCCATCATCAAAAAGATGCAACCTGTGCATATGGGAAAATTATTTTATAATTTGCAAACCGGAAATAGCTACACTAAATAAACGTAATGAACTCGTTTCAGCATGCAGGCATGCCAACAAATTTCTTCTAAGAAATTTTGTAACTTAATTTTATTTTAACCCCCTCCTAGCATGCTAACATCNNNCTGTCTCTTATACATTGCTACTTAACTTATGTTTATCACTTTAATCCCTTTCATTGTTTATCAATCCTTAATCTGACCGAACTAATTGAACCCTTTGTATTACCGCTCTGGCTTTCTGCGCATGCTCAGCTTATCTCAATCAGTTGTATTTCTATGTTTTTTAGTCATTAGGCAATTTTATCTGAAGAGTGTCACACCATGTGTGTGGTACGAAACTAGGTAGTAATAAAATGTCTAATCAAAGCTACTGTTGAACCTCGTTTTTTATTTATTTATATCCGCTCTGGTCTACCATTGAGCACACTCTGCTTGTAATACTTGCGATAGTTTACAGATGTGTATAAGAGACAGATATATACAAAATGTTCACCCTGGACTAAATCGTGGCCACCACGTAATTAATACAATAGCTTGTAACTTAATTTAAAATTTTCAGAAAATTCCATTGAATTCGGTTGATGCGTTTTCGAAATATGCGGTCTGGGACGTTTTCCTTTCAGTGGTCCTCAGACCCACATCCTACACCGGATTCTCAAAATGATTACATAATTTCTTTACTCTATCTTGACTAAATGCTATACTACGTGAAAATTATACCTATTGATTTTTTTCTCAAAGTTATTTAGGTCTGGGACCTAAAAAATTTAGGTGACCCCAAAATTTACACCCTTCACTGAATCGTTTCCATCGCATAATAATAATCTTGCTTTTAACGTTGTTAAACCTTCCCGAAGATGTCATTCAGCTCAGTTGAGCGGTTTTTGAAATATCCGCTGTAGACTGTTTGCCCTTAAATCACCGATTTCAGGCTCAAAATGTTCTTATTTTGTTCTTATTTTACACATTTTTCAAACGTAGAAAATTATTATGATACAGCAGTAGGTATACACTGTACTAGAATGTAATAAAAGTGGCCCCGAAAAAGGCTCAACAAAAAAATGGCCCCAAATGGAAGGTAGGTACACCTACTGTACTGTATTATGGAAGGTATTACATAATCACACCTACTGATCATAGGTAGAGATATAAATTTGGGGATTTTCTAGTTTTTTTTTATATTTAAAATATTTTAATTTTACCTCAGCCTCAATTTGTTCTTAATTTGTTCTTAATTTTTGAGCAATTTCAACCTCATTGTTCTTATAAAATGTGTTCTTATAAAAAAAAAAAAAAAGAGGACTGTACAGTCGGCCGGGCTCGTAATACTGAAAAACTTTATTAGTCAGCCGCAATAGCAGGCCCTAATTGAGTAAAATTACAGATCAATTGCAAAATATGTTTTATGTGACTGATAATATAGTCACATAGATGACATAATAAATTATCAGCCATAATCAAATGTAAAAATATGCATAATCATAATGTTCTTTAAACTATAATAGTGTAAATACTGTAATGCAACACACAGTTGTCCAGAATAACAATTGTAATCAATGCACAACTAG
Source organism: Anneissia japonica (assembly GCF_011630105.1). NCBI lineage: Eukaryota > Metazoa > Echinodermata > Crinoidea > Comatulida > Comatulidae > Anneissia > Anneissia japonica. Next base: position 91,797 of record NW_022692572.1, read on the forward strand.
AAAATATGTAATATCATAATTCACTACTAATTGCAATGCAAATAGAAGCACAACTGAAAATGCAATTGTTTTATTCCAGGAACTGAGGAACCATCTCCTATAGGCCTACATACTCATCCACTACACAGCATACCGACTACAACTATACCTCTCTTGGGTCCAGATTCCCAAAAGACGTGCCATGATGATGAGGAGTCCGAAAAGCAACATAGTAATGTTGAAGAGCTAAACACTAGCATCCAAATCGAATACATCAGTAGTGGTGGCACAATAGCTCTACAGGATGCAGACGAAATGATTACAAGACAACCTGACAAATGTGTCGAAAGCCTTTACAAAAAAGCTTTAGAATGTTCTGCAGGGTTTTATTATGATGACCTTGATGTGGCTACAACTGATCGCTTGGAAGTGTTGCTTAACCCACACCCAGATCCTAAACCACCAATTAAGTATTGGAAACACCTGGCAAATGCAGTTGGTATTAAGGAACAGGCAACGCTAAATGCTATGGGGTCGTACAAACATTTTCATGGTTTTCTACTAACAAAATATGTGCCGATGCAGACATTTTTAAAAGCACTGCAGACAGTTGAAAACCATCAAGCGACCAAAGTTGTCTGTAAGACAGTGATTGAGATGCATGAGAATACAAATGAAATGGTTTAACATGAGTGATGGTGAGTTTAGATTTGTTAATGCGAAACTTCTTTTATACCTTGCTTTGAGAACAATTTGACCACCAATAAATGGTAATTCAAATTAAATAAAAAATACACCCCCCCCCCCGGGAAGCAT
>NW_022692572.1:93274-126506 GCF_011630105.1 Anneissia japonica
GATCAGATCAGATCTGAGAGTTTTTGGTTTGCTGAGGACAAGGTGACATTATGGAAAGTATGTGTAACATCAACTTAGGCAGATATCTGGGTGACTAGTCATTGGTCCAAAGGTCCATTGGTCCAATGGTCCGAAGGTCCATTGGTCCGAAGGTCCGAATGAGAGTGTCTTTTCCGGTCATCAAATATTGTTATTTAAATATTTATATATTTGGTTGGCGTTTTAACACCCAAATAATCTTTGTCATCGTCGCCAACATCCTCATCATCATTATAATCGTCAAGATCATTCGTCACCTTTGTTAACATTATCAGCAGGAGAGGATCCAGAAAAAAATGCTAGTAGGTGATAAAAGTATCAAAAAGGTTTTAATAATACCATTTAAACACTAAAATATCATTATAAGGTCTTTCCATTCTGCATTTAAATTATTCACCTTACAGTATTTCTTATTTGTTCAGCCTTTTCCCAGACATTTTAGGGTCCTTTGTTTTAAGTGCTCTTTTTTTAACGAAGTATTTATCGTTTGTTTGTTTGCAAATTTCATCTTGCCAATGTTTAATGTGGTTCCAATAAAGTTGTTGTCATTGAACGTTTTAAATGATCTTGATTTACTAACTTTTTGGTACATTTTTTTTTTATTTTGCGATTTTAATAAATCAATCAATGGTCAGTAAGCCGAAGGCTAATTACACCATAAGTTGATATATTTTGGTAGTGACAAATATTAGGTCAATAATTGTTTTAATAGTTTCTGTTGTAAAAATTTATGAATAACTTGCATTATATTACCTTGACTGACTATGGTGTTCATCTATTTAGGTTAGATTAAAATCTAACATAATGGCATCATTATATAATGCGGTAACATTTTGATACGTTAGGTCAAGTTTTGTTAAATACTCAGCCTTTGCTTTGGGTGGTCTAAAAAATTGCCTACAGAGCTTTTGAGTGGGGTGTATTTATTTCTACCGATAGTGCTTTCCATCCTCGTCAAACATATTCATTTCTTTAATAGATTAACATTTTTAATGTAAAGTAATATACCACGTTTCCTATCAAGTCTACAGATTTCTCGCCTATCCTGACTTTAAAAAATCCGTAATTTTACCAAATCCCGCCGATCCAGTTATTGCGTACAAAAACCCGGAATTTTACAAATGAATTCCCGTCCATCCCGATGAATCCTAACAAAATTCTGGCGTGATGGGGTCATTCTGATGGAATCTCCGATCGGGATCCCGATTTCATCTTTGATAGGGTATCTGTCATCCATATGTGATTTTGTTTGATTGTCACTATGGTTCTTGTTTCTATTTATGAGAAATGGACCTTCGGACCAATGGGCCTTCGGACTAATGGACCTTCGGACCAATGGGCCTTCGGAATAATGGTCCGTCCCCGATATGTTAACACCATTCAGTTAGTGGTTTCTACTACATTGTCCATTACAGATCTCAAGAAGGAAAAGCCTGTCAAGTAATGGAAAATCTCAACCATACGGTTCAATACAGTGGAGTAACGAAGGGGCCGGAAGCCCTGATACTTAATTTTAATGAAGATATCACTAGTAAACATTAAAATCGAAATGCCCCAATCACTCGGCAGGCTTTGGCTTGGAAAAGGGCCTTGGTTATAGGGACGTAGCCAGGATTTTGAAAAGGGGGGGGGGGAGAGCCGCAGACAGGTTATGCGTCTATGTAGGACCCCGGCGGGGTCAAGGGGGCGAATCCCCCTGTGAAGTAGCGCATTCTGAACGTCTTAGGACTGTTTGAATGGATAAAGTGAAAATTGCAAGACGCATTATAAATAAGCGCAAAAATAATTATATATTATAACACTGTGTACAAAGGGGGGGGGGGAGAGCCGCTGCTCCCACGGCTTCCCCCTGGATACGTCCCTGCTTGGTTATTTGTTTGACAAAAAAAGAGAGAAAAAAAATGAATTTGCTGAGAGCCACTTGAGGCTCTGGGGCCCCTGGCTTTAGCAAGAGTGAGAGCTCATAGCTGTTACGCCACTGGTTCAATAGTTTAATAAAAACAACATACATAGCAATAGATAAATACAGTAATGTGAAAGGAAACTATTCCTCTTTAGATGGACTTCAATACTATAAACCTATCCAATCACAAGGCCCTCATAACATCAGGCAGACCAAATTATTCCAAAGTTGGTAAGCTTTAAAAAAAAAAGAAGTTGGATTTATTGCAAGCTATATTAAACAGGAAGTACTCGCAAAATATACAAATAGATATAAATATGTCTTGATTTAAAGAAGAATTTCTGTCGTTATACATTTCTTCAGCCCAGTCAAGATTTTATGAATAGAACAGAATGTTGTACATGTTAATTATCATAATTGCATGGGATACTGCTAAAATACATGATGATTATAAGATCAGCATTTGTAGGTACTTTTTTTTTTAGCTTTCTTCCTTATCCATAATTTATTAGGTTCAACTTTTGACAATGATATTGAAGTCTCAACATACTCAGCTCAGAGAATATCTCTCCAGTCCAAACCCTAATTCTTGATTCAGTTTAAACCTTTATTGTCCTGCAGCAATTACAATTACAATTTTGTAATCATCAAGGACTGCTGGGTATGTATTCCAGATATCATGCTTGTTTAAAACAGTATTAATTAAAATGAAAATTCACATGACACTTTTTAAAATGCCACTTATTTGACTAATGGTATGCTGACGTATTCTTACTAGGTACTTAAAGCAGGGACGGATCCACAGATGTCCAAACGAGGGCCCTGAATGTGGCCCGATCGAGATAAAACTACCCTAGAGGGTCCTCTAGGAGGTGTTTTCGGCATTTTCTTTTTTTTCTTTCTTTTTCTTTTCTTCCTTCCAAAAGTGGGGGAGGTGCAGGGCTAGCCTCCCCCCTCCCCCACCAAAAATCTTCCCCTGCTTAAAAGCATATACTTGCAGTATAAATACACACTATATGCACACCTGAATATTGTACTTGTTTAAAAAAAAAACAAATATAAGAACTATTGGATACATTCCCTTTATTGACAAACACTTCATTATTAAACAAAACAGGAAATACATTAGGACCATTTCAGTCTGCATCCAATTTCAAAAATATTAAATGAGAAAGATATATTATTGCACAGAAACTTCAAGATCAATCAAAATTTAACTCATTAAAATTATGTACTGAATTAAATTTAACAGATTTTAATAGCACCTTATGTTCACTAGCATCAATTTCTGATTCCTTTTAAATTCTGCATCTCAATTATTCATTAAAACAATAACTTGCATAGTGTTTTTATTTTTGAATTAATGATAAATGCAAAAAAATAAATTGCAAAAATAATAAATAGTAAAATTCAAAATACAGTAGAACTCATATGAGTTCACTGGTTTTCCCTTCATTGAGAATCTCATAATATGCCAGAACCAAAGGCTAATTTGAATGCAAGCTCTACTGCATTCTGATTGGCTGATTCATGATAGCAGACATACACCTCTCGCGACTGTTGCTCACCATTGAATCGTCTACAAAAGATAAGAAAACAGTGATATCATGATTAATTCTCGATATTGTTTGAAATTCCATGGCTGTTGCTGAACTGTACTTTTAGCAACCTATATTTTGCACTCAAGTTAAATGTCCCTTGCATATTATGCATTGGCATAAAGGCAGAGTCTTTTATGGTATTAACAGATCATTCTTATTTTTTACAGGCAACATTTCAAATGCTACTAGTGGCAAACGACAGCCAATTTCAATCAAAGTTAGTAGAACTGGTGACACCTCCCATATATAGGTCGGGCATTCAAAACTCTCGCTGTGCAAGTCGCTTGTGTCCTTGGGCAAGGCACTTTATCTACGGTTGTCTCTCTCCACCCAGAAGTACAAGTGGGTACCTGGTAGGTTTAATCAGAACCATGCGCTGATTACAGCTACAAAATTATGGGGCATGAGTGTTGTTACATGTGCTTGATCCAGTGACAAGGGGTAATAATGTAAAGCGCAAAGAGGTTAGTCTACAATATGCACTACATAAGTAGACAATTATTATTATTATATTATATTATTTGTTCACAGCTCAGGGTCACATAAGGGTCAAAACCCTTATGTCACAAACTTCTGTCACAAATAACATAGCACAGCTTAGACTTTTCCACATATCTGCTGGCATGAGGCAGGGTATGGTGTTCAGGGATTTGGGTCAAAGGTTATTAATGGGTATTATTTCTGGCAATATTTCAAAATGCAACTACTGTAGTTGCAAATGATTTGCCAAATTCAATCAAAACTAAAAAGCATAGTTATCGTGGTAATAAACAATTTTCTGCACCAGTGGACAATGACAACATGATAAAGAATATTACAATTTCAACTAAATTAAAATTATGAGAATTATGATGATGGTGTTTAGCATAAATTTCCTCATTAATGAAATATTTATTTATAAGCCAACAGTGTGTCAAACACCAAAAACCGGGTCGCCATAAAAATACAATATGATATAAAAATATAAGTTAAAAATACATAAAATTTCAAATAGCATAATCACACATGTACCAGAAACAACATACTTTGTCTTCTTATTTATTATGAGTTTACTTCTTGTCAAAAAACAAGACGAGACAGTTCTAAGTTTTATAAAACCCGTAGTGTTACCAATTTAAGGAAATACTTTTTCATGTAGAGTTATTTTGAGCATGGAAAAATCTCCCCGATGAGTTGATGAATGCACCTTCAATAAATACTTATCGAGTCTGGATTTAAGGTGGGGTGCTGAAGTTCATGCCTTACAATGGTTAAAAACCATGTAGAAGTGGTTTGGCGCAGTGGGAACGGTTTGGTTTCCCAACCTTGTGGTCGGGGTTTCAATCCCCTCACTGTGCATTTTCGCTTGTGTCTAGGGCAAGGCACTTTTCTGCATTGCTTCTCTCTACCCAGGAGTAAAAATAGGTACCTGGTAGGGTTAAATGTGCTGATGCAGCTGCTAACTTTATAGAATACTCCAGCAGGGAGCTTGAGTTTGTGTTCCATAGCCGTTTAATCTAATGACCGGGGTAGTAATGTGAAGCGCTTGTTGCAGTTAAATCAATCTAACATATTATTATTGTTGGGTGGCTTTTAACAGGGGTGGCATTTTTCCGATTTCCCTTCTAATGACTTTCTTATATTCTGCCAAGTTTGAAACCAATTAGAATTACCAAACTTTAGTTATCATGGTATACTAGAATAATCACTTGAGACGAGAGTTTTTTTTTTTTTTCTTGTTTCGCGTACTTATTTTTTAAACAATTGGGCCATTTCCAATCAAACTGATCCATAAAACTGTCCATACAATGTGTGTTCACAGCTTTGGCAGAATGGTCACATAGGCATCTTTTGTGTAAAAACCCCAAAAATTAAGTCAAGTCGACTTCTGTCACAAATAACATAGCAGTCTTGCACTTTGAGCTAAGCCACCAGTCAAATTTTAAACATGATCCAATTGAGCTCATATTTACCAGGAATGATTTGACAGGTTCATGTTCTATTGAACATGTTTCATGTTCTATTGAACATGTTTCTAGTTTCATATTTTTCTTTTATTTGTTTAAAATTAGTTTATGTATTTGTTACTTTTGCTTTTTAACATCAGTCCTCAAATGGCAATGATAAAAAGCCCTATGTTCTGTTTTACAAATTGATTATTTGGTTGTAGGCTCTGAATGATGCCTACGCAAAATATATTTTTTTTATGTGATGCCAAACAGTAGGCTTATCAACAGTCCAGTTATTTTTTCGTTTACGTGCAACCTACTAAAAATATAATTTACCCTGTTGGGTCTATATTTCACAGTTAAAAATTAATCATTCTTTTCCTTAGATGTTAGTGATTATATATGAACAAAGGATATTTTAAAACTTACCCTACAACCCAATATTGCATTGTGGGTGGGGCTTTGCGTTGTTCTGGCCAATTGGGAGGACTGCACTGGAACATAACACCATATTCTTTTACCCTTCCAAGACCAACAGTGTTGCAGATGTGATGTCCATCATTAGATACAGTTTTCTGAGCCTGAATAAAAAATAGTGACAGTTTAATGATGATGTTGCATGGTAAACATATACTATACAGCAGATGTAAAATATATTAATAAGCATAAATGCACTTTTTAAGTCACAACCACCATATATTATATATCAAATGTTAAAATGTTTTGAAATGTATAAATGTAATCTTTATCCATTTGAACTGAACAATTAACACTAACAGCTGAAATTTCAAACACAGAAAGTGGACACACTTGACTAAAAGACAATAAGAATAATAATAACAATGGTCACATTAAATTACCAGAAAGACACCAGTGGTGTAACAATGAGTCATGGGGCCTCTCTTGAGATAATCATTAAAGCTGTAAGACTGGATTTAATTATTATCAACAATATAATCAACTTTCATTTTCCATACAACATTTAATTAGAAACAAAATGTAAAGGCCTATAAATTAATGTACACGCTCTATCATGGATGTACTGATCTAAGCCCCTTGAGGCTTCACCAATATTATTAATCAATCAATTGAAATATTTTATAACATACCATTCAAACATTAAACAATAGACTATTAACACTATATAATAATTCAGGGAAGGACAAAAATTTACTTCCCTCACTTATGGATCACAATTTCTTTGGGTTAAATTTGTTTAAAATATCAATATAAAGATGGTTAAGTATAAACAATTCAATAGATTGTTTTGATGTCACTTCAATACTAAGAATTATGTTGGCTGAAACAGGATTATAAGGCCAGTTTTTTAAAGATGTATTGCCCCATGCTAAATACCAAAAAAAATCATAAAAATATTTTTTTTTTAAATTAACTTGCCCATCTTGAAGTAACATAAAATTTATCAACTTGAACATAGAAATTATAGTGTTTAAAAAAAATTTCTACCCATCAGGTTTACAGCAAAAAATGATAGAAACACTTCCAGTCACTGGAAGTGTTTTATTATTTTTATTATAATTTGTTGGTTTAAAAATAATGGTAAACATTTTTTAAATTTAATAATTTCTATGCACAAGTTAATAATTTGTATGTTATTGCAAAATGAGCAAGTTCATTTCAAACTTATTTTTTATGATTTTTTGACATTAGCAAGGGACAATACATTTTTAATGTCCAATCAATGGTGTTAAAGTTGTAGGTCTTTATTTTTATCAAAATATTTTCATGGGACCCACATAATAGGGTTTGCACTCAGTTGCACTAATTGGACCATTAATGTCATGTATGTACTGTATGGCCTGCAATTTGAGTAGAAGTTAAGTAGAAGAGTGCTACTGCAGGTAGTAGGACCCTCTTCACAATAGTATTCTAATAATATTTCGATATATTTAGTATCATCAACAAAATAATTTTTAAATAATTTGATCTGAGATTAATGGAGCATTAGTAGACCCTCTAGCCTCCCCCCCCCCTTTCCACCTTGAGAGCCTCTGGGTATTGCATCGCTGAAAAAGGCACAAAAATGCAAAATCTACTTACTTTCTCCCAAGACTTGGCAAATATCTTGCGTATTTTCATGCAAGCCTGGTGGAAATTTGACAGGAGTTGAGGATGCAGAATTCCCCCAAGCATAGCAACATCACTATGGGTCGGGCAGACTATCACCCCATCAGATGTATTCAATTCAACAAAATGGAAGAGTGTATTATCATGTCCAGCAGTTAGTCTTAAGAAAAAACAAAACATTAAAATACTTTTAAATTAATACAATAGACAATAGAAAAATGTTCAAATCAATAAAATATTTGGTCACATGCGGAATACATCTCTTGCAAAGGCTTGATGATTTAACCTGTGTGTACGGAATGGATGGAATGAGGTGAGGAAATATCTTTGGCAACAGAAATTTGTTGACTTCAAGTGAAAGACTGAAAGTAAAAATAAAACAGAACAATGTAAATGGTGTAAGTCATGAATGATTTTGATTTTGTTTGATTTATGAGTTACAGCAACAACTATTGAAATTGTAGCAAATACAAAATGGCATGCAAAACTAGATATCAATGAATTAACCTAGTGTCACACAACCTTCCTGGCCCAGAGGACCACTTCTGACCCCATGAACAAATTTATGGACTCACTTCGTCTAAAAAGTCTTATAGTAAGTCTATATCATTATATAGTTATCAAATCATTCTTTTTTTTAGTGATTCTGACACAAGAAGAGCTGGGATTACCAGGCGCAATGGCGTAATGCTTATGCACTCTTGTGCAGCGGTTCGCAGGTCCCCAGCTCATAGGGGCTCCTACGCATAGGGTCCTCGATCGAGCACCTTGACCCAAATAAGATTTGTTAATACGTAACAGCATAATGTGCCACTGAGATGGAATGTGGAACACATATCATGTCTAGTGATGGATTAAAGGGCCTTCTAACAGCATAATGTGCCACTGAGATGGAATTTGGAATACATATCATGTATGTGATGGATTAAAGGGCCTTCTAAAAATGGAGATAAACAGAAAATTATAATCAAATTTCCGCAACCCCTTATTTCAAATTCCTACTAGACCTCCACTGATGTCATTATTTATTTCATTGTTACAAAATATTTATAATACAATGACAAACATGATTAATAATCACATAAAACACACATCTAAATCCCACAAGGAAACTGGGGACAGCGACCAAAAAAGGGCCGCCAATCTCTAAAGCCACATGCTCCTCGGCCACTGACTAGGTAGGCCAGTGGACTTTATATTTAACATGTAGGGCCCATTCGAATAGAGTTATGAAGGCCCAACAATGGTATATCTATGGATGATGTGCATTAAGTACTGTAGGCCAACACTCAACATTGGGCCTAAAGGTGGAATTCAAATTATTCATTGTGAAAGCAATAATTACCTATAAAAAGATACAAAAAGATGAAGCTTGAGTATGTAATTTGCACTATTACAACTATACAGTACAATGAAAACTAAAATACTTATTAATAATATTAAATATATATAGCACTGAATGCCCACAAGGCCTTGAAACGCGTCACATTATTAATCCTGGCCAATGGATAGAACACACACTCAGCTCATAAATAAACAAAAATAATAAGAAACAACATCAGGATAAACTATCCAACACTGGACACCATCCCGACATTTCTGAATCTAGCTTATGGGGCATGGTAGAACTGGCAAGTGAACTGCAAAATAGCCCATGAATTGCACGGCACTGACAGTGACTTCAAACCAGTCGTTTTCTTTTAAAACTTTTTGTGTTTTTAAAAAAATATACAGCAATTTAACACATGACGACTGATTTGAGACCACTTTACATAAGTTATAAATGTGTAAACTTACATGGCGAGAGTTACTAAGCAACCAGAAGTTTAAATCATTTTCTGGTAAGTATACGTAGTTGCAATGTGCCAAATTACTTACTTTTCCAGACAATATATTTTGAAATGCCACAAATTCTCATCATTAAGTTTTTGATATAGTAAATGAAAATAAGATTAGATGTAATTTAAGTCTATAATAAAGTGTAATAATTTTTCAACCTTTAAAAACTTAATCAAAACCCAGGCTTTTATATGGTTTATCAGTTCCTTTTTAAATATGAGGCATGTCGTGGCAAAATGGTTAAGTTGTCACACAGGCCAGTATTGAGTAAATGAGCTATCAAATATGGGAGCCCAAAAAATTGCCTAAAAATCCATTTTTTTCCCCATCAACAGTTTAATGTCTTATTAATCATGTCCCAAATTATTAGTTCTGGAAGTGGTCAACAAATCGTTTATTTAATATTATTTAGATAGTTAATTCTATTAAACAATGTATGCACAAATAGGTTTGGAAAGCAATTGTTTATCTTGACTCTGAGTACTGTACTTTCACTTTCCAATAACTTAGGCTTGAAATGTTCAATTTCAATGAATGACCACTCATTTTAAAGATCACATACTCAGGTATCTGAAAATACCAATGACTTGAATTTCAATTTTTGCTACAACTTAGCCATTTTGCCACAACATGCCTCATATGTTATAAAGATTCAAAAATATAATATGGAATTGCTAGTTTAACTGAACTTACACATTCCTAATGATGAAAAAAACGTAAAATAAGACTGAGAATTGATTTGGTGATAGGTATAAACACGGCCGGCATGAAATTTTCCGTTGCTAGGTATTGAAACTTGTGAAATATAATATTTCATTGGAATTATTTCAAATTTGTTAAAAAAAATTATCCTGACCGAGATTTTGACAATTAAACAAACATACACTTGATCGACAGCAGTGTGCGAGATGCAAAGTACAAAAACTAATCTCATTAGAGAGGGCGCATTTTATCACTCACAATTGTATCGGTGATGTAAACAGTTCAGTAAAACAAATTATTAAGTAATTTTCTTTTTTTTTTAATTAATTGTGGGATGAATTAAAGTATCTTTTCTTGACAGTTCATGGCATTGGTGGGCAAGGTAAAAAAATAATAAAAAGATAGGAATGCAGCAGGTTCGCAAAACAATTACTCTGCCTACCTCCTGCGCTCGACTGTACAAAGTATATACAAAAGTCATCGAGAAAATGGTAACGTCCTACAAGAAATAATCTTTTTTTTTTTTTTTTCTTTTTGCGTAAACTAAAATTTATTTCTGGCACCACTACTTCATACAGATACAGTCATGGTAAGAGAGTGTTCCATCATGAATTTTATGTAGCTGTCATCATCTTCTAAATGACTTTTAGCAAAATGGGTTTCAGAAAACTATGTTTCGGCAAACTGGGACTCATGGTTTTGAGTCTGGGTTTCGACAATCTAGCCTAGATCTCCCTGGATAGGGCCAAAACATGCTCATTTGTGCAGAATCACCCAAAGCCAATTCACCAGGGATGTAGTTTATGTTGTCAACCTACCAGCTGTCCAAACCTGAATATAGGCCTAGACTAATTATTATTTTCATGAGTAGCATTACAGTCAATCATTTATAGTTCAAACAATTAAGACATAGCATAGCCTAAAAACAAAGTCATACTATTTTTCTCTGATAATTCGTGGAGATGCCTTACTGCAGCTGAGATTTAAAAACAATTAAAAAATGCCGATTTCATGATAAAACAATTGAGGAATGACCTAGAAGTTCAGTTACACTCGCATCATATCGCCACCCCAACCACCATTATTTTTATACTAAGAACAAAATCAATACTTTAAAATTAAACATACTTTGTAGCTGATATGATGTCCTTTTGTTCAATATCTGGAAGTTGATGCTGCATTACCCCTAGATTGTACGGGTCAGGAATAATTCGTCGATCTCTGCCACTCTGTCAAGAGGGAAAAAAAGAAAATTAAGCCATTGGACATTTAGGCAATCCTGAAAAAATGTGTTTCCTGTCAAACAGGTGGCCCAAAAAAATATCCAGTAGGGAGAGAGTATAGGCCTATCCCTGTAAATGTTGTAATTGCCTTAAAAAAATTCAGCATCTCGGGAACCCACCCCTATGGTCCCGAACCCCACAGAAAAGACCTACTAATTGTATTATAGTCCGAGGGCTTATGTCCAAAATAGGCGTTTGATAAAGTTAGTCATGAAATTATTATATATTAATGATATTAATACGTCCTCCAATTTACTCTCGTTTTTACCTCTATGCTGATGAAACTACCATATTTTGCAGACACTTTTTGAAGTTGTCAACCAATTATTTTCTGCTACAAGCTTTCAATTGATCTTAAAAAATCCTACATCATTTTATTTTGTAATTCGCATAAAACCACAGACTTTGGATTGCAGACAGATTAAAATGAATAAGTATAATATTCTCTAGTTGAAAATACAAAATTTTTTGGCATTAACATTTCAGATTCAGCAAGGCTTACATGGAAAATACACATTAAAGAACTTGAGAATAAGATTTCTGAAAATATTGCTATCATTTTTAGACTTTCTTATTTTATTCTGCACAACTCTCTCCACACCCATTACGCTACGCTCGTTCTCCCTCATTTAAGTTATTGTAATATTATTTGGTGCAACACCTATCAGTCGAATACTAACAGCTTATTCCGAAAACAAAAAAAGGCAGTTGGTATCGTATCTGGCATACAACCACTTGCCCACACTGATCCACTATTTTCATATTAATTTAAAATTATTAAAATTTACATGACATTAATATACATTAACAATGTAATTTTCTATACTCCTCAATTAATTATCTAAATCCCCCACAATTTTGTAAACTTTTTTATCCAACCTCCTACTTCCATAATTATACTACTACAAATACGATTAACCTCCATATTCCCATGCATAAAAAATCTTTTTTTCAACATAATATTAGATTATGGGGTGGGCCAAAATTCTGTATCAACTTACCTGTAAGTATCAAGAAATCTGCATCCAAGAAAAGCTTTTCTAAAACACTCAAGTATCACTTTTTATCAAAATATTCAAACTAATTCAATATTATAATTATAGTCCTAATAATAATAATAATAATAATAATAATAATAATACTATAGTGCTACTACTAACTATACTACCTAGCTAAATGTACACGGCTCTCAAAACTTTGATTTAGAGTAGGCTCCCTAGTTTTTAGGCCCTCACTGGTATGTAAGCAGCTCCTCTCCAGTACGCAGTAAAGAATATAATCTGCATTGATTTTAAACTGTTTTGAAACATCTTCGTTACTAAATACCTGTTATAAACACCAGATCGACACAATGATCAGGTTAGAATTGCCGATATTTTTTTACTAGTAAACCAAGAAATGCTAACTTGACGTACATATTGACCCCACAATAGAACTTCAGAGGTAACGCAGTAGACAAACTTTGCTTTGGTCATTACCTATTCACCAGTGAGTTAGAATATTTAGAAACCTTTCGTAAGATAATTAACGCTTCAACGAACAACAATTACAAAGATAGCGGTGCTTTGCAGTATTTACGCAGGTAACAAAAGCAAAAACTTTGCTTAAAATTCACAATAATATTTTCTTATCGGATAAGTCATGATCAGCAAGGCGGGTTAATATATTATGAAAAAATTAAAACAACTTTGTGGAGTTTTATTGTTGGAATCTGTAAGGTAAGCACTGCACAACCACCAAGCCACAGAATGGTAGTTTAATAAAAAGCTTACCCTATACACCTCACTACTGCCTTCTGATCCACCAGATAAATCCGAGTTTTTTCGCTGGTGGTCAATCTTGCGACCTGTGTTTGGTGAAGAATGAGTGCTATTGGCTTGTGAGTTCATGGGGCTGGCTTCACTGTCATTGTCCGAATCCTTATGCATACTATGTCTTTTAGTGGCTGGGGTTCCTTGAGACGGCCCAGAAGACAAAGAGCTTCGTCTGCTGTTGGTTGTCTGAACTTGAAGTGACTTACGGCCTGTTGGAGGAAGTTAAATTAGAAAGTTTTAGTAGAAAAAAATTGTAAATCATACTAGGCTTTTACTTATTCCGGTATAAAAAAAAGTAATGTAGTAACATAGCTACTAGATCGGTAAATAAAAGCAACAAAAAGCTGTATACACTGCTTCTAGTAACATGCTTGTGACTTTCAGACACTGTTACTTGTTTAAAATTACATTCCACATATAAAATAGAAAATAGTAAAAATTCTCCAGACATGATTCAATTTTAGTTGTTTAACTCTGTCTTATACCCTATTAAGTTGATTATTTTTATTAAGTTCATTTTGACTGATATGATCAGGGGATAAATATATGTTCAGATTGAATATATTTATTTTATTTTGAGCTACTTGGAGTTTACCTTTAAATTTCTTAACACTCTGCCTGTCAAACATGGAGATCTTTGTGTTGGTAACACAATGCTTGACCACCAAACACGGAGATCTCCGTGTTTCAGGTTTTTTACGGAATCCGATAGATGGGGTAATTACCGACATGTACTAACAATTTGAACATTATATTCAGTCTGCACCGTAAGTATTGCTCTAAGGTTTACATTGAGTGTAGTGGTAGTAATGTGACTATCACAAAATCGTGATTATCTCAACTTTGTTGTGCGAAATTGCATAATCTACAAAAGTGAGTCATTTTATAGTGTTGTGGGTCACAGATTGTGATTAGAATAAAGTGTTTTGTACCGTTGTAAAGCTATTAGATGTTTGTAGTTCTTGTAGTATTCATTACATGTCAATTTGATTACATATACACTCTCTACGAGCTTTGGAAAAACGTTATAATTCGCTAAAATATCTGGCGGTGGCTGATACCATTTTTTCAAACCCCTGGAAGTCGGAGTGTTATAAGAAGTCCAAGATCAACATGAGTAGTCATAGTGACACTGGATTAGTACTGCAAAAAGATATTCCACATTTCTAATTTATGTGATTCAGCATGTCAGAGTTGCTCTTCCATAAACATTGTTAGCATAGGATTCACCAGAAAAAATAGTCATCAAGTGTACAGACTAAATATTAAACTGAGTTTACTTGCAAGACTGAAAGGAGAATTGGGACAACCTAAATAAACTCAAATAATGGAATTCGTTCTGATTGGGCAATCTTCTTTGATCGTGAATTTAAATGGAAAGAAATACAAGTTGGAAGAAGCTTTCTTAACACATCTAACTTATTTTGCTGTGCATGGTGCACTGAATTCCAGGAGGCTATTGATATTACAGTAGTAAAATCATGCAAACATCGTGAATTTGCAGCAGATGGGATATTTTCTTGGAGCTTCTTCTTGTTTGCAGAAGGCAGGCCTTCCCAATTTCCAGGAGACACCTGAAACTTGAGACCCCTGGAAATTAAAACCAGTTTCTGTCTCGGAGTGCCACTTCCCGTCATCTACAAGTGCCATCCCTCATCTTTAAACTGCTTGGGCTCGGCCCTCTATTTCACATTCAGGGATCCGCCACTGTTCTAAAGAACTGAGTTCTTTGAATCAAGGTTTGATTTGATGTGTTTCAGACAGTATGATCAAATGAATCATCGGTCTTTTTATGTTTCTTTGAAAAGAACGAGGACTACTTTATCATCATCCTCTGACAAAACCCAGTGTTATCAGTCTCATGAAGAAATATCTGATATGGTGTATACCTGGCTTGGTATCATTACCTCTAGCTGGAGACTGGCTGTGCAGTTTGCTTAGCATTGGTGATGACTGGAGTGCTTGTAAAGGTGTCCCTACATCGCTGGTAATACGGGGTAGTGGGAAGAACCAGTCAGCACAAGATAATGCTGGAATGGGTGGTACAGTCAATCTGAAAATAAACCAATAATAAGGCAATTATTTGCATCTACTCACAGAAGTGGTTGGCGCAACGGTTGTGGCTCGGACTCTTAACATTGAGGTCGGGGGTTCGATACCCTCGCAGTGCAAGTCGTTTGTGTTATTAGGCAAGACACTTTATCTACGTTTGTCTCTCTCCACCCAGGTGCATAAATGGGTACCAGCATATGCTGGGAAAGTAAAACAGACTGCAGTGCGAGAGGAATGGCGAACCTCCCACAGCCTTGCACAGTCTGGCCCAAACACTAAAGAAAGAGAGACGGGCACTCCGGTCTGCTTCAGGTTTCGAACCTTTACCTTTTACCTACTCCCAGAGATTTGGTTTACTGTAAAGAGCTGTAAAGTATTTTAATTGCATGGATGATACCTCAAAAAGTAGCTCAAACTTGCACAAAATGTGTGCGGAATTCGGCTCTTATTTTCCGCAATGCGTTGACGGATTTCTAGCCTAGCCCTAGGTTTTGCGTGGAGGATGGGCCTAGGCCAGACTGGCTAGGCCTAGGCCGAACCAATCTGTTAGGTGTGTTATATATAAAACAAATAATGAATGTTTTGTATTCGTACAACGGAAAGAATATTTTCATGAGTTGAAAGATTGACTGTTGCACTCAACTCAGCTCCACCTCGTTGAATGGAACAGTCAATCTTTCTACTTATAAAAATATTCTTCCCATTGCACTCATTCATTATTTGTATACCATTAAAAACTGACCTGTCTTCACAAGCTCTTGGGATACCAATTGCTTCAAGGTGCAGTAGTGTAGCCCTGGCTTGGTCTACATAGAATGGATCAGGGCTTGGGTTACCTATAGCTCTATAAACAAAAAAAAAATAAATGATATATTTTATATTTATTTTATTTCATCCATTTAGGCAACAAACAACAATAAAAAATCTGAACAAATATATAAAAGCCGAGGAGAAGCAAAAGCATAAAAAGCGGTCACTGAATGGTCCTGAATTACAAAACAAGTCAAGGACAATAAAATGGAAACAATAAAATATTGCTTTAAATAAAGAAAGTTTAAAAATGTTGAAAGAGCCACTAACAAACAATTTGCAGATCCCATTGGGGATGGAATTCCAGGTTCTGGTGAATGGGGTAGGAATACAAAAGTTTGACATATGGTTGTTAGAGCGTAAATGTCATAATTATGGATGATGATTTATGGAAGAAGACAATGATGGTTTAAATTTTGCATTTTTCTAAAAATAAGGGAAAAATGTTAATATACAACGTTAAGACCTAAATATCTGATCTACCAAACTGAATTTGCAAAATTATGGCTTTCATATATTTGGCCAAAAGCATGATTTTTAAAGATCTTCTCAGTACGTGGTTGTATGGCAAAATTTTTAATAGCGCAAATAAATTGACACAAAAATCACTTTATACACCAAACCGTAAACAGAGATATGGCAATATGTCTTCTTAACCCTCTAGATACCGTCTTTGACTGTGGTCGAAATTGACCTAAAACCGAGAATTCCCATTTTCGACTGTAATCGAAACTTCGTGACGAAAAAATAGGTGGTTTTCAAATCGCTCCTGTTTTTATTTTAGCTCCAATACGTCAGAAGTTTTGAACACGCATGCGTGAAGCTTTTGTTTTTCGAAATCTGTGAAGAACTCACATGCGCTTATATAAAAATTTTTAGAAATATCAATTTGAAATCGTTATTAATTTCAAAAATTTTTTGAAATGGCCGCACAAGATGTGTACACAGCTGAGCAAGCGATTGACCTGATTTTTGATTCAGACAGCGATGAAGGTGAATTTTTAGATGTGCGAGACTTAGACGTGCCTGTTAGCAACTGATGACGGTGGGGCTTCAAGCAGTTCTGACGGCGGAGATATTCTTGATGAAGATGAGCCTAGGCCTAGAAATGTGAGGGTAGTCGACGCTTTTGAATGGAAAGACCGCGCTTATAGTTATGGATGGTTGGGTAAATAAATTATATAACTGTGTGGAATAGGAATGTTTTATATTTGTTTTAATTTTTTTTTTGGCTATAATTTATTTTTTCGGTTTTTGCTGACGATTTATATGTAGCATATATTATATTATATTATGAAAAAAAAATCCTAAAAATATAAATTATACATCAAATGAAAGATTATTCTATAAGCTTTCTTTGTTTTTAGAAACATTTTTCTGTATAATTTACAGAGAGTTCCCAAAAATCCACCAGAACGACGTATACTAAAAAAAAGCAAAAAACCTTGTTACACTGCAAAAGAATCCGGTATTCAAGGGTTTGCACTACAAAAGAATCCGGTATCCAGAGGGTTAACAATTTGACACCAAAAATAATTTCTACAGACCTAAAGCATTGCAGAAATATGACATATAGATATATTTTATTAAAATTCACAATAAGCAATGTGTCCCATGCAAAAAATTATATTTAGAGCAAATATAATAATAATTTGATGTTTGTGTTCTGAGGGATTTGGCATAAAAAATATTTCAATAGACCAAAACGTTACAAAGATATGGCAACTTCATGTTTTTTCAATACAAATATTAAAATTGAGGTCAAAAATCACAAAGGCCAAATAAGATTTCCATTAACTCGGTTTTGGTATCCCCACACAATGCCTTATCACCATACAAAAGAGCAAATTTGTACTTTGCACTAGCGTAACAATACATCAATTTTTGTAGGCTTAGGGACTGGACTAACAATCCTTATTATAAAGGAGACACAATTTCACAATTTTGATTGTGTCACTTGAAGAGGGATGACACATGCGATGATGACAGATCTTTTGAAAATTTTATTTTAATTGACCTAAGAATGAGTTATAGTATAATTAAACTTAATTGTGACAATAATTTGCAATGCAAATAAAATAAATTTATTAAATGAAATTAGATAGTAAAAGTAGGAGCTGTATTATTATTTCATTAGTCTAAAGAAGGTGCTACTGTACTTATTTCCTATGAATTTTAAATGAAATAAGTATTTATAAGTATCATACAACACAACTTGGTTTAATTTTCTATAACATCAGTAGGTGTACATTTGGCGAAAAGATCATCCACATTGGATTGTGTGTTATGTTCGTGCATGTTAACACTGAACATTCATAGCACATGTCAAATAGTGGCCAGTTAATATACTGTATTCTTTACTTAAAATATTGGTTGAAGGGGCCAAACTATATGTGAAGCCAAAAGTACTCTAAGAAGGCGCTTTTTATTTTTACGATTCATACCTTGCAGTACAACCAGCACTTTCCAGCAGCATACATATGACACTGTGTTTCTGTAATAAAAGGCATCAATAAATATCAAAATTCAATAACAATAAAAAATTAGGACAACTACTGCCATTAGTCACAAATTCTTTAACAGTATAAAATGGATTTGTCCTAAAAAATATGTGAATGTTAGATTAATGTTATATTGTGTTGCTGAAAACAAATGAGCAAAACAATGAAACCTACTTTTATATTATTTGAATGCATATGTATTATATTTACCACAAATGCCAAATTTTCCATGATGTTCAATGTACTGGAAAACATACTCAAATAAATATCAATAACTTTAAATGACTTCCCAAAGTGGATACAAACACATTATATATCTCATATCAAGGTACTGGAATTCTTTCAGTAATTAAAAAGGATTCAATTGAGAAGTTTGTGAGAAAGTCAAGCATTTTAATCACCAAATCATGGTTTAACACGAATTACAATTTAAATATTTTTTATTCAAATCAATCAAAAATATTATAAATCATGTAACACTTACAAGGCCTACGATTAACAGGAAGTAACGACCATGTGGTTCTGCATACCCTGTACACTCCAATATATTAGACATAGATGGATATACTTCCCTCCAGATGATGAGCTGTCCCATAGGCTGATCAGTTGCCAATGATAACAAGCAAAAATAACGACAATAAACATTAATATCCAGAAGGTCTTTATTAGGCAAGTGGTTGGCTAGTAAAACATCTTTGTAGTATAAACATGTTCCAAGGATCACATATGGGCGACGGTCATCATAGTGAACATCTGACATCTCTGCAAAATCAGCTGCTTCTAGTTCACACAGGCAGCTATCCACATTAACCTTGTGCTCCTCTGGAAAATCGAGGCATCTGACAGCTGGTAGAAGCTCGAGAAAGATATGGCCACTGGAAAGCCTAGCATCATATTCAACATCAGGATTCAAGAGTTGTTTGAAAAGGATTGAGAATAAGTGGCATAGCCTTGGATGGTTGTCCGCTTCTGTAAAAGCCCTATATTTGATGGGAAAAAAAAACAAAAAAAACTCAATATTTTTAGTGTATTAGTGTCCTCATTTTTTAGTCTTGTACACTACTCCGGGTACTCTACGTAACTCTAGACAACTTAACTTACGTAACTCAAATGATTGGAGTTTGCTTGAATTACCTTCAAGTTTGCAGAGCAAAATAGTGGTCTATTATTTCAAGCAGTTTACAAATGGGCCCGGGTCTCCCACTTTTTGGCAAAAATATATAATGCCTGGAGATTTTTGTATGATCAGAAATGCAAGAAAAGAAAGAGGAAAGAAGGAGGAGGATGGGAAAGAGAATGTTTATCCAGTACCCGACCGAGTTACATTTTCTCGCAATTCACATTGGCGGATCTGGGGGAGGGGGTCATGGGTCCTGACTTCTTCCTTGGGCAACAAAAAAAGGGGGAAAAGAAAAGAATTCTAGACCTACCTTTTCAGGACCCGTAAGCTGATATTTTTTTTTCTCTTTTTTACGATAAGAAAATTAGAATTTTGAAGAACATAAATGTCATTAAAACACACTTCATCTAGGAATTTAAATTTTCCCGGGGGAGAACCCCTGGACCACCCTTTCTTTTTGTGATTTATCGATTCATGGAAAAAAGAATACGCATGCAACTACTCATTTATTTATGTATGTATGTAGACACACATATAATAAAAAATGAGAAAAATTTACCTGACCTTTTTCAAGAGGGGAAAACCTTGAATTTTGAAGAACTTTAAAAACCATTGAAAGACATTTCAGAAGTCAAGAAAGCTCATTACACATGAAAGTGAAAGTAGTCAATGATGCTCTTTAAAAAAATTGTCTTGGAAAGTTTCAATATGATAAATGTATCTACATTGAACAGATGAACAATTCACTATTGTGTGTACACTTTACAGTAGGCATGTTAACACGAACATTTTAGCTCGCTTGAAAAAAAAACAATCCCATATTTTTCTGATCATCTCCTCTTGTAACCAACACACACATCCCCATACTAACCATCACCTAAGACAGAATTAGTATAATATGGCCATGGCTAGCTGAGATATGCCAATGCCAGTGGGGCCAATCATATTTAAAATATTATCACAATAACCAAAATTACCTTGGTAGAGATCCGTACATATATTTAAGCAATTGGACAGTGTCTGTCATCACACCTATCAGTTGATCGCATGATATCTTATTAGATGGCATTGCAATCACCATTACCTCAGACTCATGTTGGTGGTAGGCTACATGGATGGTTGTACCATCCGATACAATGGAAGAACTATTAAAGAAAACAGACATATTATGCATAATATAATTAATAATTTAACGATGACAAAATAAAGATGTTTCGGACAAACATTTACCCATTCGGTTTGTAACTAAATTTTACTAGAAGATATAAAGTTATTTAGAAAAAATTAGCCAAACATAAACATCTTGAGTAGAATTATTTCAACCTTATTTAAAATAATATGGCCAATCAAAATGTATTTTATTTTAATTGTTATTACAGTTAAAATTCACCTACGTCAAAAAATTGTCAAAGTCAAAACTACAGTATTTTCATATCACTTCATCTTCAATGGTTAATATTTGCTCTAACTCAAACATATTTAATCCGAATAAAACGAAAGTCAAACATATGTTACATGCCAAATTGACCTGTTTTCCATTCATTGTTAGTCCATAAGTCGAAGTCAAAATCTTGACATAAAACTTCAATTAACCCTTTCCAGTCGTATGGCGTCGCGACGACGCCCTCTTCAACCATACTTTATAGCTTTCATGATAATTATTTTATAGCTAGGCTGCCCTCTATAGGATTTTTTGTGTGTGATGTAGGAGTATTTCTATAGAGGGCCTCCTGTATTGAGACCAAATAAAATGCCTGCGAACAGTAAAAACCCGACATTTAGTGCAGATGATGTAATTTCCCAGCTTTGGTACAGCCTCAGGCAATGGTAATGGGGCAGACTAGAAAGGGTTAGCTGTCGCCGCTATACCAACATCGCTGTGAACGTCAACAAGTGACTCATACATTTGGCAATGCAGAAATTCACACGCTAAGTAAGTCCGACAAGTGACTCATGTTTACATTGCATAGCCATACTTTGTTTAGTTTATTTTAAATACGACTCAAGGATGTTTTGTTGGGTAGGCTAGGGTCCCACAGTAAGTGTTGTTGCCACAATTAGTACAATACAACAACACAATGCAACTACTGACCGGACCACCTAGCTTTGTCTCAGGATTGCACAGCAGTAGATTGTAACCTCAATCCATCATTTCCCTATTGTACTAAAGGCAACCGTATTAGTTTCATTTGCAGCAACAAACGTTATACATTATGGAGTATAATATGAAGACCGGTCAGCAGGCCAAAGACAACATGGTTTGCAACAATGGACAAGGAACTTATATATGTATAAAACACATCCATTAAAAAAAAAAGTTAATGACAGACCACCAGACAACTGAATGAAAGAGAGTGTATAAGACACTTCTGTTTAGAAAATAATAATAATAATAATAATAATAATAATAATAATAATACATAGAAACTGTTTAGTAGCATTTTGCTTCTGCTGACAAACCATTTTGTGTTGGCTGACTCATACTCATTCCTAGTACTATATTCCTTGTTGGTTTTTCTGTGCAAATTCATTAATTTTATTGTGATTCATAGTTCTGTTGGTTGTGGACTAGGACTCTGTCTTAAATTTTCATCTTCGCTTCATAGGCTACCAATTACTGATAAAATGTTTCCTGTAT
The DNA here is from genome assembly GCF_011630105.1 of Anneissia japonica. Lineage (NCBI taxonomy): Eukaryota > Metazoa > Echinodermata > Crinoidea > Comatulida > Comatulidae > Anneissia > Anneissia japonica. Next base: position 115,593 of record NW_022692572.1, read on the forward strand.
AACAAATGTGTGATATAGTTGGGATAACATTGTTTTAATTAAAAAGAAAAAATCATTGACAGTTAGCCTCTTTGGGCACCACAATACAAAGAACAAAATAAATACTGAAAGGCTTTACCTGGTTACTTTGGTACCTGTGAGTTTCAGGAGCATGTCTCCCAGAGTAATAAACAATCCCTGGATAGAACTCAATTTTTTCGAAGCATTGCCTTCAGGGTAACAGAACAAAATTTCCTTTCAAAAAAGGAGAATGATATTAAATACAAACATATTTCTTTACTTCAGCACATTCCAAACATTTGTACATATTTTAAAAAATTTTTATCATTAATTCGTTAATATTATTGTTACTTTTGTTTAATATTATTGTTGTTTTTATTTTCTGTTATTGTTGTGTTTGTTGTTGTTAATGGTTTTTGTTTAGTCATTTCTATTGTTGTCCACGATTTCATCTTTGTCCCTACCAATACTGTTGTGGAAATACAGTAAAGAGCATCATTTAAAGACCATTTGAGGTAACATTAAAGTTCAATTAAAAAAAAAAAAAACTTCTCATTTAATAATGTTGTTAAAAATACTGAATTTGATTTTCATTGATTTACAGACATTTTACTATACAAAATTAGCACTGTAGCAGCCAAGTCCATACAGGAACCAAATCTCCAAATAACTGAAGGGGGTGTTCCGTTGCTAGTATTGACACTTGTGAAATATAATATTTCATATTATATTGGAATTATTTCAAATTTGTTAAAAAAATTATTCTGACTGAGATTTTGACAATTAAACAAATCTCAGGCCTACTCGATTGATTGCAGTGTGTGAGATGTGAAGTACAAAAACTAATTTCATCAGAGAGGGTGCACTTTATTGACTGTATAAAGCATACATAAAAGCGAGAGCATTCCAGCAAATGCGATCTACCTGTACAACCTCTGAATTTGCCTAATAACGAAGAATTCATTAAGAAAATGGTAATCTCTTATGAGAAATAGTCTGTATTAAACTTAAATTTATGCCAATATTTTTCCATTGTTTATAATAAATAGAGTAATGCATATGCATTTTTTCCAAAAAAAAATCTTTTTTAGTGAAATTTTGCCGGGAATGTGTCTTTAAAATATTGAATTTAATTTGTAAATTTCTTATTTCATTTCAAATAGTATATCTGGGGATCTGGGTACAGCCCATGTTTAATTTGGAAAAAAGAGAAGCGAAATAGTGTGAGAAAAATAGTTATAACAACATGCAGCCAAGTTCTGAAATTTTAATCTTTACATGCTTTTAAAGTTTCTACTGCCACAAAAAATAATTCTTAAAAAGAATGGTTCTTAAAAAAAGGTTCTATCTCGCCTGTAAAAACAGGTCCTTGGAATAGGTGTTGTGACTGTTTATTGAACAATTTGGCACAATTACCAACTTGGCACCAGAGGCTGATTCTAGTTATGAATACACAATACAAAATATCAATTAAGCATCTCTATTTAACAAATAAGCAACTTTTCATATAGCATCAAACAAAAATCCTACATTTCCTGAATCTTTGTCCTCTTTCCCCAGGGTCAGGAACATGACGACATGGGGTGTATCACTGAGTGTCTGCTGTGTTTCGTTAAGTCTTTCACCACTAATGAGCTTCACCAAGTTACTTGCAGGAGGGGATCGAGTTGGAAGGTTTATGAACGTCTCCTCACCCTCATATCCTAGTGTCTCTATCATGACATTTACCTGTAAGTTACAAAACAGTGTATTTGTATTCAGCATTTGTAGCATGATCATACCAATTTTTATATAGGGGTTTAATGAGTGCTTTGGATGGACGTTAATAGAAGTGTTACTTGCATAAAAAAGCTTTTTCCATTTTTAGTTAGGGATGGTGCCAAATTTATTGTACTTTGTCTACCGAAGAACACCGCAGTATACGCGGCACTACGTAAGCCCTTTCGCTAATTAGGTAGGAGTGGTCTTGTTCTCCGAAGCATTAAAATGTTAACGAAATCAAGTGAGCATTCTGTTTGATAGGCTCGACTAAATACAATATCGTCTACCACGTCTTCTGTTCTACACATGGTACACGAATCTACCAATTTTGATATGGACTTTTGTTGTTAATTTATCGTCTGCTGTTGGTTTTTTATTAATATTTGATTGTTATAAATCAAAGGAAAAAAATATTATTCTCTAAGTCACGAGAATCAATCATACATTCCATATAAACTCATTTGTAATTTGGAGCAGGGACAGAAGTAGGTCATAAGGTGACAAGTGCATGTGAAGGATTGTCAGCCTATGTTTATAAAATATAATAAAGTACAGTTTTATCTGCTTCCTTTGTATTTTATTGATGTTCATCCTTTTAATTTAGATAGGAACGTTCATTATGTTCTTTTTTTGGTATGACGATCAATGATATATCATTACTCAATACTCGGACTGGATACTATAGCTCATAACTGAATCAATAAACAGCATATATGCTGTTTATTGATTCAGTTATGAGCTATAGTATCCAGTCCGAGTATTGCAGCTAGCAGTCGCACATGTGCAAGTTGAATATATTTTTAGCTACTTCCATAAACTACTATTATGGAGGTCCATGCTTTTACCAGCCTCGTACACAGGGTGGATCCAGAGAATATTCTGGGGAAATGTGATGCGCGAAGCGCTGAACTGGGTTGGGGTGGTGTTTGCAGAGAAACGAGGAGAAGTGCTACTTGGAATTTAAATTGAAAATTACCCTGGTTTAGAGTACTAAGCTCTCCTGTTTATTTATTTATTTATTTTTTTTTTTTTTTGTATGTACTCTTCTATGCCTCTTTTTTTAAGGGGTCCGTGGACCATCCCTGGTGCATATAAACTGAAAAGCATGCATAAAAATATAATTATTTCTCTATTAGGGTAGTTATAAAGACATTTTAATCACATGGATGAAAGCATAGTACCAGCATGCAGTGTATCTCATTATCTGCTGCATCGAACAGGACGTTCCAAGTCCACTTTAAAATAGGTCATGTATAGCAAGAATAATAACTACAGTTGAAAGTTACATATGCAATTTTCTAAAAAACATAATGGAAATTTTGTCACATAGGCCTATTAAGTGTCTTTCAAGCATTTTTTAATGATTTAGTTTGATGAATACATTAGAAAAGCTTTGTTTTTGAAAATAATTTTATTATTTTACCCTACCTTTTAATGGTAGAGTCTTATCATTTCAGCGAAGCCACAGAACATATGCTTCTCTTCTGAGCTCTAGAAGGGTTGGGGGTGTGAGCAATATAATCAACAGCTAATTAATTTTGGAAACAATGTTTTTCGCCCGGTTCAGGTTTACGAGGCGAGACTTTTTTTAAATAAAATTGACAAGTGCAATTAGAAAATAAAATCATCCTGGTTATACAGTAGGCCTAAGAAAACAAAATTTTACTTTTAATGTCCCACATTCGTCGATTTTAATAAGCTAAACACAAGGTACTGTATACAATGTCGCGCCGTCACTAGTTCAAAGAGAAGAAACGTCACGAACGAGTGTTGAATGTAATTTTTATCTCATCACAGAAAATAGGCCCACGTCGCTGAACAGTGAATGGTTTATATTTGACACAAATATTACCCAGTGTACTATTGATGAAAGTGGACAATAATCTAAATATATATTTTTCTTATTTTCTTCAAAAACTGTATACTACATTGTTGCTTTGCAGTTGGACACAGGGTTATAATTTCTTCTGAGACACCGCAGTAATGCGGTTTGTTTACGAAGGCACAACATGTGCTCAGATGTGAACGACTGAATGGATTTGAGATTGGAACAGGTTTTGAACTGAACACTTTATACTGTATTTGTTTTATTATTTTATATATTATATAATATACTGTACTGCATAAATAGTATCATTATCATCATCATTGTTATTAGTAGGCCTACTATACGGCTTTATTTCATAAAAGAAATAAAGATGTCATGAAGTTCAGTTCGATGCAAGCAGATACAGAAACAAGTTCCGTATTGAATTGAATCAGGTTGAATGTAATTTTTATTTACGAACAGGATCAAAATACTGTAGGCTCACATGCGGCGTCACTAAATGTTTCATTCACCGCAAATGTTACCTAATATGAATTAATATGTAGACAATAATAGTTTCTAAATATTTAATTTATCTTTCTCTTCAAAAACTCCGATCAGGCAAGGTGTAATAATTTCTTCACTGACTGCTGTAATGCGGTCTGTTTACTAAGGCAGAACATGTGCTTCTCCCAGCTCACGCACTTGATACGGCTGAATGGGTTTGAGACTGGAAGGAACAACGGTGGGACGAATTTTCAACATTTTATATCAATAAATAATTCAATTCTGTTCCTATTAGTTTATTTTATAAATATAATATAATATACTGTATTAGTATCGTTAGGATCATAATTTTACTGTATCTCAATGACAATGTGAATGACAAAGTTTAACTGTCCTGTGGTATCTGACGTTACCTACTATAAATTAAAATGTAGACAATAATTGCTTCAAAATATTTATTTTATCTTTCTCTACAAAAACTGTATAATTAATACGATTTCGGATTTGGGCACGGTGTAATAATTTCCTCACTGACACACTGCTGTAGTGCGGTCTGTCTACGAAGGTAGAACATGTGCTTTCTTCACGCACTTGATACGGCTGAATGGAGTTTGAAAATGGAACAATGATGGGACGGGTTTTTAAACATTTTGAATCATTAAATGATTACAGTAAATTACTTAATTTAGGATTATTGATACAGAAAAACACAATTTACGTTGAGAGGGACCATTTATTCAGCAAATGTATGGGCTATACATAACTGTCAATAGTTTGAGCATGTGCCACCCGCCAACAACACTGGCAGGTAAAAATATGTTGTCATGTCAATGACCTTTTGGCTGAAAGCCAATTATTTTCTGACGTTCCAATGCACGTTTTTTTTACTCGACTGCTGCTGTAGCCTGAGTTGTAGGCCTTAGGTCTACGATATAAGCCTCCTTTTCAATTGGTAACAACATGTAAGACAATTAACATTGCATTTGTCTAGTGTTTAGTAAGGACATGGATACCTGTGAATTAACTGACATCAGCAAGGTAATAATCTTTTACGAGTCCGTGGGTGAATAGGGCCTGATGATGAGCTGGACGTTCATCAAGGCCCTAGTCTAGGCCAATGTTTGGTAGCACTAGTGGTTTTGTTGTACTAATATTGTACAATTAAAGTAAAATACTACACAGCGTATTTTGCTCAATAATATCTTGGATACATGTCTGAATTCTTTACTCTAATTAACAAACTGTTTACTGTAGTTCAAAAAACATTGTTTATTCCTGCTAATCGACCCATAGAAACAATCAACATTCTCGTCGTGTAATTGCTTATCAATATCAGGCCACGTTATCCTACTACCACGCAACTACACAGAAGTTACCACGCGTGGGGAATGTTGCAGTAATTGTGGGCTGTACTGTAGTTTCAGAATATTCCTATTAAACGTTCAGTTTATTGTGTTTATTATGAGGGTCCATTGATTCAATAATATTGAATTTCAAGTAACTTTCTTTGGGTTCTAATTAAGCTTGTTTTACGAAACTAATTTTCAATTACAATTCAATTGTCAAAGCAATTATTTATATTTAGGCCTAGGCCTAGTAGTATCGAAAATGGATTCGCATGACTTTTCCATGAACACCAAAGACAGTTTTTGATAGTTTCCCATGATCATAGGGACGGAAACCAAAAGAAGTTTCCCATGAAATTTTAAATCCTGTGGCCTGCATTGCTGACTTCTGGAACACCCAACCAGGGAGATGTAAAAAATAATTACATCTCCGTGATCCAACAATCCTTAATATTTGCACCCACCATGTAACAATAAGAATACAGTTGAACTTGCCTATGTTGAATCCAAAATGCCATTGAAATAGTGTTGGACACAACACAAAAATTTGGCATTTTAAATAAAGAGCGACTTGGAAATTATTTGAATTAGGCACAGTCAACTAAGGCAAGTTTAACTGTATAAAAAAATGTTTAATAAATTTGTACTTACGACAGAAGTACAAGACAATGTATCCAAGATGCTGTTAAGATTGTGCGGTCCGACTTCAACATTATTAATAGCCACCAACCAGTCACCTATAAATATAAACAATTCAAAAATAAATTAATATTTTGTGCATATATTCAAAGCACTGCTTTCTATGTGAAAAACATGAATGTGCCAAGGGAAATCAATGCTTGACAGTGTAGAAATTGAACTCATGACGACCTAAGGTTTAGATAACAAATCACAAAGTGAATACACAAAAGGATTGATATGTCCATCAGGAAAATGAACAGATCTACTGTAGGCCTAGAGTGCAACTTTTGTTAAGATGAACAACATCCATGTTGCTTTATAAACTCACCTATATTGATTTGACCTGATTCCATGGCAGGACCTCCGGGGAGCAGTCCTTGTACCATTATCCTATTATCAATATCCATCATCTTGCCATTTCTCAGTATTCTATCTCTTGATGTCACTGGTGAGCTGGCCATCTTTAAAAATCTTCCTGGAATAATTCCCAACAGAGTGTCTAGTCTTGTTTGACCATTACAAGGTTCATAGGTCAAATTCAATCGGACCAATTTTCGCTGAGTGTTCATTACTTTTGCATAATTATTTGTGATGACCGTGCCATTGTGGTTCAAGTCTGATAACTGATTTGACAAAGCAGCATTTTTGCGTCGTGCAATTTTCTGCTTTAAAGTTTGGAGTTTGTTTTTGGATTGCTCTGGGGTTCCATTACTTTGTAGAGATTCTGTTATTTTTTTTGGAAGATCATGACCAGGGTCAATATAAAAAAGATCCCCTTTGGGCTGCACAGCACCTGCCCACACTGGCTCCAGACCACTGGAAAAAACAAAAACCATACAAAAAACATCTCAGTAAGAATTAGCACAATGTAAAGGCACAAAAGGTGTCGCAAGTCTCCCACAAGTTGCGGGGATATCCTGGAAATCAGGACGGTCAACTGAACTCCCAGATCCCGGACAAGAATCTCCTGGAATATAAAGATCATTAAATCTTTGGTCTCACAGAAGTCAGTGTCATTATTATCACCATAAGTAGCAAAAACAGAAATTCGCAGCAAAAATAGATTTTTAGTTATTAATACAGGATTAAAGAGTAAAACGAGCTATAAAATGGTAAAAAGAATCATTTAAATCCAGCAATTCATTATGAAGTTACAGGCGTTTAAACATATGCTGTTTAAAGATTAATAAAATCAGCCTTCAAAGTCTATAATTTCAAGCATTTCTCAGGCAGAAATCCCCACAAATCCTTAAAAATATTTGTTTCAATCAACCCTTCGATTTTTTATTTTTCGCGTATGGTACGCAGAAACTCCGAAATCGGAGGTTTGATTAAAAGTTTTAAAACTCTGAGTTTTGATGAAGTTTTCACGTATAGTACGCACAACTTCCGAAGTCGGAGGGTTGGTTAAAAGTTTGAAAACTCCGATCTTAGAGTTTTCGCATATAGTACGCAAAACCTCCGAAATCAGAGGGTTGATTAAATGTTTTGCTCTCTCAATACAGAGAGAGCTTGTTTATTATTAGTAGGCCTACGCAAAGAAACTCCGAAATCAGAGGTTTAATTCAGAGTTTGAAAACTCCGATTTTGGAGTTTTCATGTACCATAGTACGCAAAAACTTGTTTGAATAAAAGTTTTGAAAACTCCGATTTTGGACTTTTCGCATAGTACTACATTCGCAAAACCTCCAAATCCGGAATTTTGACAGGGGGCGTAGACACTCCAAAGATGGAGTAAACAACATACATGAATATATACTACAATATTTTTATTTTACATGGCCTTATCTACTGTAGGCCTAGACCCTGTCTACGCTGGCATAGGGCCTAGTAAATAATAGCAGTAGGCCTTGAGCCTAGGTCTAGCCTAGGCAGGCTGTGCCAGGCTTAGCCTTACAGTAGTACAGCATGCACTGGTAGGCTAGGCCAACTTCTTATGCACTTGTCAATTGCCCCCCCACCCCACACCACTTCTGGGAGGCAAAAAAAAAAAAGAAAGAAAAAGAAAAAAATGATAGCCCACAACGCCTCAAATGAACACAAAAATTTTGTGGACCCCCTAGGAAGATGTGTATAAGAGACAGGGAAAATGAACCCCAAATTTCGCCCCCCCCCCCTTCCTTTTGGACATCTCTGGATCCGCCCCTGTGTAGGCCTAATTTCTGTTTTGATATTGAATAATTAATTCTATCAATCAGTTAAATGAATCAATCATTTTCTTTTTCTATGATCAATCTGTCAATAAACTTTTTTTCCGCACTCTTCCAAACTTCCATGGAAATCTGCTTAATAGTGATACGCATACGTAGTGCTTCCATCAAGCAAGCTCATCTTTTTCACCTAGCTCCTGCCTAGCTCTCATGTGCTTCTCCGATTCAGACCTGGCCTAGGCTAGATCTAAGTAGGTCCATCCAATCATTTATTAGCGACGCATTTTACCGGGACTACGGCGGCAAGTGGTGGGGACTTAGCCTGGGATGTACATTAAAATGATGCCCCACATTGCCGGGAGGTGGCTGGGACTTTCACATGCATGTAACCATTTTGGAAATTACATCCCCAGCCAAGTCCCTGCTGGGTCCGAGGGGGCCTGGACTACAATATGAATATATATTATTATGTGTAATACACAATATATTATTACAGTAAGACTCCTCATTTACGTACGGAACAGGCCCAGAGGCGTTCCTAAAAATTATTCATATGAAAAATCGGGGTTGTGTGAAATTCCTATGTATTTACACTACCGATATGCTAGGCTGGGCTAGGCTTGTTAATGTGTATACAAACTTTATTCTCTCTTTCTCAGGCAATATAACTTATCTTCTAGCTTACAAAGAAACACAGCCCCGCAGGCGCTGCAACAGGGCGAGCAACATTTTTCACTCGATCCATGTGCTTGTGGCGTCATGTAAATTAAATTAATTAAATTACGATATGAGGGTGGTGTGTTCAGAGATGAATAAATCATGTACCTATCGATATGCCGACAACTTTTACGCATTGGGCTGAGTTTTCTCATGGCTGCAGACATGAAGTATGATCACCGTGTTGAATGTCAGTGTATTCAAAACGCACTATCTGCGTTTTGTTTTGTAGTAGAGATCGCTGATAGTGTACAGCAATCCGTCTAAGACCGAGTGAATGAACTCCAGCACGCACTTAACGATTAATTTTTGACATGCGTGTGTGTTTTGTACACGAAATAGGAACTGAATTAGGACTGGCCTTATTCAGAACAATGATGAGCATAATTATCGTGCACAAGTTGAACAACTACGGAAGCCCGTTAGTGTCAACAGTGAATAAAAATTTCAAATCAGTTATCTGGCCGCCACCTAATTATCTGGCGGCCGCCACTTAATTATGGGTACCCAGGTTGCGTTATAGCATTATCTTGATGTAGAACAGGCCATTAAAGAGCATGATTGGCCTAGCATTTAATATACGGTAGCATTTAGCTTAGCTATTCATTTTAGCTCCAGCTTGTAATAGCTTATAGGCCTAATAGCAGTCATATAGCCATTCACAAAATTAGCAGTCATATAGCCATTCACAAAATGTATCTATATCTTTGCTGTAGCACATCAACTGTATTATATGTTCTATTTTGCTGTTTATGTGAGTGTGATATTGTCTGTTATAGCTGGGTTAAATATTAAAGGGCATTAAATAGTGATAGTAATAGTGAAAAAGCATACAATTAGCTGGTCACCAGCTATACCTTATAATGGCAGTCATATAGCAATTACATGGTTAAGTATTAAATAGCGATTAAAAGCATGTTCGTAGCTGTTATACAATAGCTATAGCTTATAATAGCAGTCATATAGCACCCATTTCACAAAATATAACATCACTAGGAAGCATTAAATAGCGATTAAAAGAATGTCATTAAATAGGCGTTTGCGATGATAGGCGTTAGGTTTAAGCAAGTCATCAGGCGTTTGCGACGATAGGCTTTAAGGATAAACATGTCAGCCATTTTACCATGTCCGCTAATAAATAGATGTTCGCACCAGCCATTGCATATAAGAGGAATTAGGGTTAATAAGATTTTCAACTGTGTACGCTAATGTATAGGCATTTTCACCGGTCATTTGCAATTGAATATGTTATTTTTCCTATTTGTTATCGTCGCAAACGTCTCTTCAATGGTAAAATACTGACGTGCTCCAAACTTAATCCACAAAATAACCATATAATCTATCGGCGCAAACGCCTGACTTGCTTAATTCTAAAGCCTATCGTCCGCAAACGCCTATTCAATGGTAAACCAGTGACGTGCTTAACCATAACGCCTGTTGTTGCAAACCCCTGACGTGCTTAACCCTAACGCAAACCTTCGCAAACGCCTATTCACCTAATCTGCTCAACCTGAATGCCTATCATCGCAAACGCCTATTCAATGATAAACTGCTGGCGTGATTAACCCTAATGCCTATCATTGCAAACGCCTTTTAAATGGTAATGTGCTAAATTGCTTAACGGTAACGCCTATCGGCGCCAACGCTTGACATGTTTAACTATAACGAATATCGTTGCAAACATCTGTTCAACGGTAATCTGCTGACGTGCCTAACCCTATAGGCGCAAAAGCCTTCAATGGTAAATGGTATTAAACTGCTGGCGTGCTTAACTCTAACGCCTATCATCGCAAACGTTGTGTAAAAAATGCAGTTAAACCATTGTGGCAGCTACTAACATGCTTTTAATCAGTGATTGCTATATTTTGTGATATTTGTGCTATAATAAAATTGATATTATAGCTAGATAGTGACCAGCTACCATGCTTTTAAACACTACCGTATT
>NW_022692572.1:126584-138768 GCF_011630105.1 Anneissia japonica
TTGGTGCTATATGACTGCCATTATAAGGTATAGATGGTGACCAGCTACTAGTATGCTTTTAATCATATAATGCCCTTTAATATTTAACTCAGCTATAACAGACAATATCACACTCACATAAACAGCAAAATAGAACATATAATAAAGTTGATGTGCTACAGCAAAGATATAGATATATTTTGTGAATGGCTATATAACTGCTATTAGGCCTATAAGCTATTACAAGCTGTAGCTAAAATGAATAGCTAGGCTAAATGCTACCGTATATTAAATGCTAGGCCAATCATGCTCTTTAATGGCCTGCTCTACATCAAGATAATGCTATACTGCAACCTGGATACCCATAATTAAGTGGCGGCCGCCAGATAATTAAGTGGCGGCCGCCAGATAATTAAGTGGCGGCCGCCAGATAATTAAGTGGCGGCCGCCAGATAATTAAGTGGCGGCCGCCAGATAATTAAGTGGCGGCGGCCAGATAATTAAGTGGCGGCCGCCAGATAATTAAGTGGCGCCGCCAGATAATTAAGTGGCGGCCGCCAGTTAACTGATTTTAAATTTTTATTCACTGTTGACACTAACGGGCTTCCGTAGAACAACTAATTGATGGTGTAATTACAACAATCTTAAACAAATGTTGCAAAAACTAAGGAAATAATTGTTGACTTTCGGAAAAAAAATATAAAAGAACCACTAATCATCCAGAATTCTACTGTTGAAATAGTTAATTCCTTTAAATTTTTGGGAACATATATCACAAATGACTTCAAATGGGGGGGGGGGGGAGAAACGTTCATCAGTGTGTGAAAAAGGCACAGCAGCGACATTATTTTCTACGTAGATTGAGGTCCTTCGGGATTAGTACCCCTGTGATGGGTCAATTCTATAAGTCAGTAATAGAGAGCGTTCTAACTCTTTCTGTTATTATCTGGTATGGGTACACCACGGAGAAGGAGAAGAAGGACCTAAATCGTGTAGTTAAGTCTGCATCCCGCATCATTGGAATCAAGCAGCCTTCGGTAGATGTAATCTATCAAGACCGTATGGTTAAAAAGGCAATGACGATTGCTGGGGACAGAAATCACCCGGCCAACCATTTGTTCACTCTGATGCGGAGTGGTCGCCGATATCAATCACTAGTGACCGGGAGGGGATAGATCTCTACGTACAGTAGTTTCAATCCCTCCGCTATTTTAGGGCATTGAACAAGTCACTTCAGTAGTTTGAATTTTCGTATTTTATGTTTGTTTTTTTGTTAGGGAACCAGACCGAATTTCATTGTATGTGTATTGTATGTACATACCTATGACAAAATAAATCTATTGAGTATTGAGTATTTATAACAACAATAACATGATTTTACGTTCGTAAAATCGGGATTCGTAAATGAGGGGTTCTACTGTAATACTAATTAGGCTAGGCCTAGCATAGGACTCGGTCCTAGTCCTAGCCTAGCGGACCTAGGCCAAGCCTAGCAGCAGTAGGGCAGTAGGCTGGGGCCTACGCCCTATCCTAGGCTAGTAGTAGGCTAGGCCTAGTACCCCGTGCAGATGAATAGGGCCTAGAGGTGCTTAGGTTAGGCTAGGCCTAGGCTATGCCCTGGCCTAACTTTGCTAGCCTACAGCATAGTGGTAGGAGCCTACGCTACAGCAGGGGTACAAGTTGCACAGACTTGGGTCTACTTAACACTAGGCTAGGCATAGGCCTATACCCTTAGGGCCTAGGCTTCGCTAATTTATTTTTAAGGCATTCACTCAACTCGTCCTCTGAAGACTCTGAGTATTCTGAACCTGTGAAACTGCAACTGCTACCACAGTCACTGATTTCTTCCTCTAAAAATGTTCTCCTTGTTGGGCCTGGCTGATCAAAATTCCGACCATTGTACTGTCGATTGTAATACCCTTCATGAGAGTCATCGTAAATATATTTGTAGGCCATTATTCATCTTAATCAATGTCCACTTTCTCAGTCAACTAGGCCTACCACTACCAAAATAAATTTCCAGGTTGTGCGGTTGATTCTCGCCACATTCTGTAAAGCCAAAAGGTGCACCTCTTCTCTCTTCCCACTCCTGTATTTCACCTCACAATTTTAGATGAGACAGCTTCATAGAGGTATAATAAGAATACTAGAGCGCTAACCGCAATGTATTCGATGTTCCAAATACGCAGAACTGTGTGTGTGTGTACCATCCAAGATGGCTACCATAGATTTAGCCAATCAAGTTTCGCTAAGCGCCATCGTTTGCAAATGCGCCCTCAATTTACTTAGAAAGTTCAGTACAGCTAGTTACCTGTATGTTTGAAACTCGAGCGTTGCGGTGTTTGGGTGTAATGTATACGATTTTAATTTTCATTCCTTGGTACTTTATTTTTGAATAAGATGCTTCACTTGGCCTCGTTTTGGCTACAATAGTTTAATAATTTGACCATTACTCATTATCATTAATGAAATAATAGTCAGTCAGAGGGCTTATTAATATGTAATAATATGTATACTAAGCCTGAAGGTGGCGCTTTACTACGACGGCCATCTTGGATGGTACACATACATAGCTCTGCATTGCTGCGCCATCTTGTCAGCCCTCTAGTTGTTTAATAGCTCTATGGACAGCTTAGAGAGTCTGATCCTCCATAAAAAAAAAAAAAAACAAGCAGAGGATCAATAGAGGGCGACAATTATGAATAAAGTCTGATTGCCTTTTAAATCGCTAGTACTACACTATCGCTTTGTGGGAGTGTTTTCAGTAATCAGTTAAATAATGGTTAAATGACTTGATGTATATAGTCTGAGAGCTAGCAAACAGAAGATTTCACCCCTGTTTACGTGATACACTATTACATTACTTAAGCAATTGATATGGTGTTTCCAGTGGCGGATCTGGGCCCAGGGGGGTTGTGAATAGGATGGCTAGCAACCCCCCTTCGGTGGTCGTGAAAAAAATAAATGGTCACTCGCGTCTTGTGTGTGTGCTTCAGTAAACATGTTACTTGTAGACTACCCTGGTAAAACATACACTTTCTATTTTAAGCCTAACATCTAAGCGCGTCTAGCCGTCTATTAATAAAAAAAAAAATAACCTCAAATGGAAGGGGACGCCCACTCCCAAAACAGCGCAGATCACGATCGGGACAATTCCCCCATATATTTTAGAGTAGGGGTGGTCCCCTTATTTTTCATGCGCCCCTTATTTTTCATGCGCAATGTAATTTTGAAAATTGTTGAAATTAACTGCTTAATGACCCAAGTTTTAACGGAATGAAAGAGCGCTGTACAACCATATCTCTGGCCACAAACATCTGATTGAATTACGTATAGTAGAGTGCCTTAACGTCAGAATATGGAAGAATCGTGACACGGATGACAAAACTTTAATTTTTGGTGGAGATACTTTTATCAACATGCTTTTCAAGAAAATCTTTGAAGCCAAAAATAAAATCTTACTTTTGGGGTAAAAAATCGCGTTTTGGGGCAAAAATACAGTTTTCAATATTCTGGTATTTTTTACTGCTATAGTGCAAGCCCTACCAGTACAAGTAGGTTTAGAATCAATATGATCATTATTTAGTCAGAAATAAGCAAATAAATATGAAAAAATATAAAGAAAATAAAAAAAATTTTGAAAGAAAAAGTCGCTTTTGTATTAATCTAGATTTTAACCTTGTGCAAAGGCTAATAATTGGATTACCTGGATGACAAAAGTGCCAAATTTGGTACAGATATTAGTATGGCCGGCGTACCATTTCGAAAAATCTCTGGAGCCAAAAGAAAAATAATTTTTTAGGGTAAAAAATTGAATTGTTGGTGTAAAAATAGAATTTTTAAGGAAAAATGGTTTTTAATTAATTAGTATTGACTATTATAGTAAAAGGCTTACTTGTACAAAGAGGCTTAGAATCTATATGGTCATTCTTTTTCACAATAAGCATATAAGAATGAAATAGTTTTATCAACATGCTTTTTAAGAAAATCTCTTAAACCAAAGAAAACTCAATTTTTTGACACTTTTTTGGGCTAAAAACATTATTTTTAGCCCAAAAAAAATAGATTTTTTTTTTTTACATTTACACTATACCTGATATGCTTGGCATGTAAAAATATATTCCTATCAAAAGTATACCTCACTGGTCGGTAACATTTCAGAATCCTGACATAAGGGTTTACATTAAAAAAAAAACCCAATTTTTGGTCATTTTTAGGCTAAAAATATGATTTTTTTTTAAAATATAGATTTGTTGACATTTAAATTATAACTAATAATAATATGCTCTGCATGTAAAAATATATTTTAAACGATATCATACCTCATGGATCAATAATATGTCAGAATCTGACATAACAGTCTTAAGGAATCCCAATTGTTCCTATTTTTTAGTTTAAACGACGATTTTTGGTACAAAATAAATGGTTTTGGAATTTATACTGATGCTCTGTATATTAAAACACATTTTAACCAATACAGTATTATTACCTCGATGGTCAATAATATATCAGAATCTTTAAAAAATTGAGATTTGTCTACATATAAATCTATAATTGCAGTTCTTGGTATGTAAAAAAAAAATCATTTTAACCAATAGGCCTATATTACCTTACTAGTCAATAACATATCAGAATCTTAGAGGTTTGGGCTTTAGATTTTTCTATAGTAGTTAGACGCTCTCATAAAGCCATAGATAATGATCGCCCGATTTTGAACCTCACTGGGCTCACCCATAATCTATCAAGGCCTATAGGATGCACATTTCTTCCCGTGACAGTTTCGATGGGGGTGGGGATGGGGGTGGGGATGCGTTTTGCTAGCAACATGGTCTTTAGTCTGCTTGCCAACTATAGCCCCAGATGGATAAAGGGCAGTGCTCTTGGTGGTAGTTTGGGGGAAAAGCTTTGAGCCTATAGTGGATTTCTGAAACCCATAATTTAATAATTATGCTATTTAAATTTGCATTAATTTTGGGGTTCATGGGGTCCTGAAGAAGTAACGCTTCATGTCCTGACACCTGTACATCTGTATGCATAGAAGTAACATTGTTACTATGGATAAATCCGCAAAATAACAAATTCGTACCACATTTATTAAATATTAACAGTTAGAAGAGATGGCAAATGAAATGCATACTACAGCAGTTGGCAATAATTAGGAACGATAGTGAAAATGGGTTTTAAAAAGTGAACCTTTAGAAATTTGAGGGTCCAGCATTGGGGGTTTGTGCACAAGAGGTACAACAATAGCGTTTTGAGAGCTAAACAGTATGGATTCTGAAATCAATAATTTGTAAATATTCTACTTACATTTTTATTATTGTGGGGGACCTCTGAAGAAGCGTTTTATATCCTTTACATATGTATACCTCTGCAGTAGCGATATCACATCACTTCTGTTACTATAGCATCAATACCGTAATTTGTGCAAATATCTTGAGGAACGTAGTGTGTGTCACAGTGCCCTACCCCTTTTCCTTAATTTTACAGAGTGTAGTATACCACATTTATTGGAAAAGGAAGAGTAATTGGCAAGCCTGAAAATTCTATTCCCCATCACCCCCGGCAGGAACAGAGGCATTTCTTTCCAAAAGCGAACATCCATATATTAAGCAATTCGACTCCCGTCTCCTGACATTTTAGCGCATCACTAATAGCGACTCACTATTCTTTAGTATGACAGGACCAGTAGGCCTACATGAATATTACAGTTTCTCCAGTTAAACTGTGTTGCCTACATTCCATTATTGTCTACCATTCTGTATAATGGGGTCTTTAAAACTAGCAATTTTCCATCAAGTTGGGCACCAAGTTTGATCGTACCAATTCATAAAAAAGGCAATTATTGCAATCCTGCAAATTATTGGAGGTGTATCATTATTATCAATTCTTGGAAAAATGTTGTTATTTATATTGGATCTTCGACTCAATGAATGGGAGGAAGAATCACAAATATTAGCACAAGAACAATTTGACTTTCGAAAAAGATATTGCACTACAGACAATATTTTCTTATTAGACACGACCATACATAAGTACCGTACCTATCTAAGAAACGAGGGAGATTATGTTTCCTTTGTTGACCTCAGACGTGCATTTAACTCGATCAATCATAAATTCCTTATACACAAGTTACAGAAAATCGGTGTTGGAGGTAGGATAGTTACGATAATTGCATCGTTATACTCTAAATTACAGGCTCATGTTAAAATTGGTGAACATTTAAGTTATTCATTTAAATGTATGGTTGGTGTACAACAAGGGTCGCCTCTTTCATCATTACTTTTTAATATATTTTTTTTTAAATATCTTAGTCAAAGTCTTAACGAAACAGAAAATACAAACAAATCCATCTTGATTTATGCATAATTAATCACCTTTTATACTCTGATGACCTAGTACGGCCTATTAATTAATGATACAGTAAATGGTTTAGTGTTCTTCAAATAAACTTGATACTTGGGATCTCTCAGTAAATATTGACAACACCAAAATAATTGTATTTAAAAAGGAGAGAAAACTGAAAAATATTGAACAATGGTATTATAAAGAAAGTAAGGTTGAAATAATTAATATTTTTTAAATACCTAGGTGTCATTTTTAGTTATTGGAATAAAGCAATGGAAAGTAACTGTACGCGAGCCAATAAGGCATTTTTTGTTTCGAAGTTGCACATCCAACGAAAATATAATTACTTGCCTTCAAATACTTTGAACCATATTTTTTAGGTTAAATTATCACCTATACTTATGGTAGTGAAATATGGGCTACTTCAATTAGTATTAATTTGTATTGAGAGAATTCACAACAAATTCTGCAATTATGTACTGGGAGTAAGAACATCTAATGTCGCAGTTATATCCGAGTTGGGAAGATTCCTCTCACGATTAATTCGTTATTGGTTGCGCATCCTTGAAGTGGATCACAATAGATTTGTTTTTATAGTGTTATAAAATTCAACTGATGAAAACTGAAAGAAACGAAAAGTGTTGGGCTGAAACAATGAGACAATATAAACTCAATTCAGTTGGTTTTCGTTATGTCTGGAGAAATCAACACGTTTACGATACAATAAATTTCTTTCTGAATTTAGCTTACAATTGACGGATATTGAAAAACAAAGATCTTTCGAAACAATGAAAACACACTCCAGATTCAAGTTTATTCCAAAGAAGCATCCAAATTGAAAATTATTGTTAAACATTAAGAATGTTAGTTATAAGAGATGTTTTACAAAATTACGGTTGGGCATTTTAGATTTGGAAATTGTGAGAGGGAGATGGCAAAAAAATAAACATTATGTGCGATAGTAAGGTAAAGGATTATTATCGTTTTATATTAGAATATCTATTTTATGCAAAACTCAGAAAGAAATTGAAAGATTGCTTAACTCCTAGAAAGGGTTTGGAAAGGTTACCATTTTAAAGAGTTTAGCATTTTCTAAATTAACTTATAATGCTTCTATAATCAATGTACCAAATGATGTTATTTTACGGGTTAATAAGTTGTTGTATAATTTTCTCTGGAACGGTAAGAAAGAAAAAATAAAAAGAAAAACATTAATTGGTAGAAACATTAAAGGAAGCATAAATATGCCAGAATTTTCGTTGCAAATTAAAGCGCTATAGATTACGTGGGCAAACAAAATTATGTGTAGAAAGCATGTAAGGTGGAAAGTACTACCCTTACATAATATACGCAAACTGGGTAATGAGGAATTAATATTCACTATGTCAAACATTACCTTACGAAATGTAACACTTTCTTACAAAATGTCACCATTTTATTTTAACGTTATTAAGTGTTGTACTGGACTGAATGCATATAATTGTTTTACAGTAGATAATTTCGGAGAAATCCTTAAACAAAATCTTTGGGGAAACAAATTGATTTGTAACAATAACAAATCACTATGGTTCAGGGCATGGATAGATTCGAATTTTAAACCAATCAAGAATATTGTTATAAAAATCGAATATTGACGTCCAATGAAATTTTAAATAAGTAAGTTGATAAAAGAAACTGGCTTAGTGAATACGCCTCGTAAAAATACAAGCTATTCTAAAAGAGTGGTTGTACGTCATAAGACATTACAATGGTATCTGCAAGGATGATTTCGTGATGACTGATGAATATGAAAGTATAGGTTAAATGAAAACAAAAGACATTTATTCATGATTTGTTGATAAAATGTTTATCCCACCCTATGTTGAAAGTAAATGGGATCTATTTATTGGAGAAAAAATAAACTGGTCTTAGGTCTGGATGAGAAAAATAAAAGAAGAAAAAAATAGAATATATGCACAACTAAATTATAAATTGTTAAACAAAATCTCCCCAACAAATAGGCAATTGTATAAATGGAAGTTAAAACACACTAACACATGTGATACGTGTGGAGCAGTCGAAGATGAAAAACATGTTTTTGAATGTCTAAAAAATAGGATATTATGGGAAAAGATAGACAATGTATTTAAGAAACTTGACAATAGTCAATCTTCTTTTAAAGAATTATTAACAGGCTGTGATAGCAGAAATAAAAATGAAATATATTCTGTAATGAAGGTACTTAAGATTATGAGTCAGCCCTCTATTGTATGACACATAGAGTAAGGACACATGAGTCTTAAGGCAGTTGATAACAAGATACCAATAAAAGAACATACAAGAAAGTCAGAATAGCCTACTGTATATTATTGTATACAAAACATCATTACATGGTGTCAGAAGTAAATCGAAATGAACGGATTAAAACCACCAACTTCTCTTAAAATCACTATGGAGAACATGGCTGAAGAGTGGAGAAAGTGGAAACAGAATACATTATACATTATAGCCAGCGGATTGGATCGAACACCAAACAATGTACAAAGTAGCACATTACTACATGTAATAGGTGAGGAAGCTTTAGAAAATTGTAACATTTTTTCATTTGCTGACAACAAAAGCAATGAAAATATTAAAGATATTTTGGAGAAATTGTTTTGAGTTTATTTTGAACCACAGAAGAACATTACTTTTGAACGACATAAATTTAATACAAGATTTCAGAAAGAAATTTCTGATTTCAGTAGACCAGTTTATCACGGATTTGAAATGCAAAGCTAGGTCATGTGAATTTGAAACGCTCCATGACAGTTTGATAAAGAACAGAATTGTGGTCGGAATTAGAAGTGATAATAATAATAATAATAAATAATAATGATTATAATAATAATAATAATAATAATAATAATAATAATAATAATAATAACAATAATAATAACAATAATAATAATAATAATAAGTCGTTCTTGTAGCTCTTCATGCCTTTACAAGGCCTCTAAGCGCTTAAAACTTGATACTGGTTGTGGTATAGTTGAACCCGATTCTCAAGTCCCTCTGTTGACTATACACAAATATAAGGCACAAGCTCTGGTTTCTCGGTGTTCAATCTATACGTTTATTCAGATTTCATGCAATCTAATAAGCGGAGCAGATATGTACAAGCTGTTTCTATAAAGCAGTGACAATTCTAACTAACTCATCAAGGAGGGAATCTTAATTATTATACTTGATTTTAGTCCCTCCCTTATTCAACACTTAATTACTAAATAATTAATCTAATTGGTAGAATCTGAACTTAGTCATCCCTTATTTCTTAATGTGGTATTTCCAAAGAAGGTACCATCCATCACTAAAAGATGACAAGTTAGATCCTAGTCCTCACCACAGTTTCACCACAGTGGTCTCCTGGTAGTTCTGTGTTTGGTACGTACCACCTTAAAGGTCATTAACCAGGAGGACATTATCACACTGGTGCTCAATGTAATGTATTATCACACTGGTGCTCAATGTAATGTAATTCCAGAAGGAATAATACATGAGTTAAGTGCTAAAGTCAGTAAGACAAATACAAGATTACTTTTTCAGGAGAAAGAATCAAACCAATAGGTAAAGTAACCCTTGTTTGTGAGCACAAAGTTCTATGTGGAATTCTAGATAATGAATCAACATGTACAGCCAGTGTTAGGACTTGAAGCTTGTCAGAGACTAGGCTTAATTAAACGTATAGAAACACTGCAGTCCAACACGTATCATGATATGATAAATAAATTCGATGTGCTTGAAGGTTTAGGGTGTATTAAAGGTGAACAACGTTTACATATCAAACCTGAAGTTAGACCAGTTGTACATGCACCTAGAAGTGTTCCTTTACCACTACCAAATAAAGTTAAAGCAGAGTTAAAAATAATGGAAAAACTTGGAGTAATAGTTAAACAAAATCAGCCAACACAATGGGTTAGTAGTATGGTTGTAGTAGCTGAAAAGAACAAGAATAGTGTACGTATATGTCTAGATCCGAAATATCTTAATGAAGCATTAGAGCGTGAACACTATCCAATGAAAACTATTGAAGAAGTAGTAACAAAACTTCCAAATGCTAAAGTATTAGTACATTAGATGCTAGTAGTTGATAATGAAAGTTCTAAACTGTGTACTTTTAATAGTCCTAATGGAAGATATTTTTATACTAGGCTACCCTTCGGTATTAATTCTGCACCAGAGATCTTCTAAAGCGTAATGACCCAAATGTTTGAGGATATAGAAGGTACAGAAGTAATAATGGATGATATATTAGTGTGGGATGTAGATCAGAAACAACATGATGAACGTCTTGAGAGAGTACTCAAACGAGCTAAAGAACAAAACCTTAAACTAAATCCGGATGAATGTAAATTTGGTTTAAATGAAGTAAAATACATTGGGCATACCCTTACATCAGAAGGTCTAAAGCCAGATGAGAGAAAAATACAAGCAGTGCAAGAAATGCGTAAACCTACAAATAAGAAAGAAATACAGCAATTTCTAGTATAATAAATTATCTTGGAAAGTTTATATCGCATCCAAGCAGTGTCACACAACCACTGAGAAAACTTCTTGAGAAAGATATTGACTGGCAATGGCATGCTGAACATGACAAAAGTTTTGAAGAGTTAAAAGTTTAGCAACAAAAGCTCCAGTTCTTCAATACTACGATGTAAATAAACCAGTAACAGTCAGTGTCGATGCATCAAGCACAGGTGTAGGAGCCGTATTGCTCCAGGAAGGACATCCAATAGCGTTTGCATCAAAAGCATTTACAGAGTCACAAACTAGATATGCTCGAATAGAGAAAGAGTTAGCAGAAGTAGTATTTGGATGCGAACGTTTTCACAAATATCTATATGGCAGAGAATTATAGAAAGCGACCATAAGCCACTTGAAGCTATTATGAAGAAAGCTCTAGCAATGACGCCACCAAGACTACAAAGAATGTTATTAACATTGCAGAAATACAGTCTCGAATTGATTTACAAGAAAGGTAAAGAACTGTATATAGCAGAGGCATTGAGTAGAAATCATCTACCAGATGTAGAAACAGAAGAAGAAATACCGATATACATGGTAAAAAAACTACCAATGTCAAAAGAAAGGCTATTAGAAATTAAACAAGAAACTACAAATGATAGCACTTTGACAAAACTAAAGAAAGTTATTAGAGAAGGATGGCCAAGTAACAAAGCGATCTTAGATACTGAGTTAAAACCATACTGGGACTACAGAGAGGAAATATTAGTGGAAGATGGGCTATTGTTTAAAAATGACAGAGTGATAATACCAGCAAAACTGAGAAAACAAATGAATGCAAAGCTTCATGTAAGTCATCAAGGTATTGAAAAAAACCAAGAGACTTGCGCGAGATATTATGTTCTGGCCTGGTATGAATGCACAAATAGCGGATACAGTGAATAGGTGTGCAGGGACGTAGCCAGGATTTTGAAAGGGGGGGGGGGAGCCGTTATGCGAATTACGTATGACCCCGGCAGGGTCAAGGGGGCGAATCCCCCTGTGAAGTAGCGCACTCTGAACGTTCTTAGGACTGTTTGAGAGGATAAAGTGAAAATTGCAATAGACGCATTATAAATAAGCGCAAAAATAATCAACAGTGGCAGATCCAGGAACCAGGGAGGGACTTTCACAGACCGAGGAACCGACCGAGGGAAGGGCACAGATCTGTTTTAAAAGGTGGAGGGGGAGGGCATTTTATGAGTCGACACCCACCTCAGCCCCACCATGGTTGGGGCTGAGGTAAGAAAATTTATGATTAAGGCATCTCTAGATGGCCGGAAATTACACTCTCGCACTTCAATTTGAATATATTTTTCTTTTTTTGTTTCCTTAA
>NW_022692572.1:138904-141404 GCF_011630105.1 Anneissia japonica
CTCGCCCAGTCACGGCACGCGCCCGGTCCCGCTTCACTCCCCGGCCCGACCGACCCAGCCCTTAGAGCCAATCCTTTTCCCTGTCTCTTATACACATCTTTTGCTATATACAAAATTAAAATTCTAACAGAGCTAGGTAAGCCAGTTTGTAAAAATGCATGGATTATATATAAGAATTTTGTAAAAGAAAATAATTATAAATGAAACGTTATACTTGAATGAGTTTTATCTTGTTATCAAGTATTATTATCATTGTACTAATTTTGAATAATTAGGATTAAATGGTAAAGTATTTGAAAGTATATTAAATTAATTAAGAGTTATATTATCATAAATATTTAAAAAAAACATGAAAAGCAACAATGGAATAAGGTTTGGTAACTAAACAAGAAAAAATATATATATACATATTTAAATGTAGTATAGTTTAGTTTGAACACTTTAGATTGTAAGCTCAGTATACTGGTTGATGTCTTACTTTATGCTAAGGTCATAGTGTATGCATGACTTTGTTGTGTAATTTGTATTATTATTACCGCAGTCCGAGCTTATATATACATATTTAAAAGTATATATATATATAGCAATGTAGTATAGTTTAGTTTGAACACTTTAGATTGTAAGCTCAGTATACTGGTTGATGTCTTACTTTATGCTAAGGTCATAGTGTATGCATGACTTTGTTGTGTAATTTGTATTATTATTACCGCAGTCCGAGCTTCGTGAATAAAAATGTATAATTTTGATGGCAAAAATTTGAAAATCCGAAAAAAAAAATGGTGAAATAAAGGTGGGAAGACCCCACAAAAGAGAGAAAAAAAATCAAAAAGGAATTTATTCCAGTATTTTATTTCAACGTTCCTTAAAAAAACAAGCTTATTATGTTAAGTGCCTTCAACACTTGTTCTAAGGACGTACGACATCTTTTTTCCGTCGCCCTCCTTTATATTTATGTTACTTTTCCAAGAATATTCCACGAAGAAAGGTGATACGAAGTCATTTGTTTTACATTTCACTCCGTGAAGCTGGCCCTTCCCGGCGCAGTCAGGATGGCCGGTAGTTATGCATGATGTCGCCATACAAGCTACACCTCCCTCGGTTGAAGTTGTGGTATTAAGCACAACTATGGAAAGGTTGTTGGTTGCTATTTTGATAATAAATAAAATGGCAATACAAAGTTACCTATGGATTATTATCTGGAATAATTAAAAAAAAAAAATACTGATGAAGGTGGTGTAGATATCTCAAACAACACCAAGGCAAAATAAATTAAACAAATAAACGATGATTAAAGACGTCCAAAATACCTGTTTGAAATGTGAATGCAAAAATGTGGAATAGTAATAAAACACAAAAGAAAAATGGGTATTTACATTTTTTAAGCGTTTCTTTACAACAGTTCAATAAAGGTGACCTGGAAAAGCTGCAGCAACAATGAGATCAGTATTACTGTAAGATTTAGAACAGTAACTTTTTTCTATTTTAAATAGATCAAAACATCAATTTTTAACCTGAAACCGATCGATATTTTTTTTAATATTTTTTTTGGTGATTTACACACGCTATACGACAAAATCCTGTAATTGATTGTAAATTAAACACTCCAGCAGAATAAAGGAAAGGTTAACTGTCCGTTAACTGACGGTGATTTTTTTCTTTTATCTGGATGTAAAAGAAATTCAAATTAGGCTGTTGAAATAATATGGAATTGATATTCTTTAAATTGTTAGATCATGATATACAGTGGATATTTAAATTATAACTGCATCTTTCCACAATGATTCGAAGTCCATGTTTCGTCACCGTTTGTTTAATCAGTCCTTGGTGTAAATAGACCATGGTTTAACTTAAGCCACTTTCATATACAGAGCTACGTTACCGCAATAATGCGGAAATATTACAGGCATTGCCTCCTGTATGAACATGCCAGGGCTAACCGTAGCCACAATACTGGGGTTACGCGCCGTTCCCTACCAGGCCTAGTAATATCACCCCAATATTGCAGTTACGGTGTGTTCCAGCGTGTGTCTGAAACGAAAGCAGGTCACATTCCCGCCTTATTACTTTGTTCAATTTATTGCTGCGATGCAGCCAATTCATATTCTTGACAGCAATTTGACCTCCGAAAGGTCATTGTTTGTCAAAAAACGACTGCCTAAGACGAATAAAAAGCGGAGTTTCCTTCTTTCGTTCTGGCGGGTAAAATCAATTACTTTAGGCGACGTTTGTATACTAACCTACTCGTACCAACGTCCGCATGTCACGCTAGTCTTATCCTACTCTAGGCCTAGACTAGCTAGGATGGTATATGACTAGCCTTGAAGACGAAGGTCCCAATGAAAAACAACGTAGCTCTTTGATAGCTAACATTGTCTATTTAACATCGCAATAATTCATTATTATTAGACCTATAGTTGTTTTTTGAATTGTACTCCACAAATCTCAGTCGATACCTCGCACAACTGGCTAACGTCTCTATCTATTGTCGTGACGTCATGGC
>NW_022692572.1:146368-147781 GCF_011630105.1 Anneissia japonica
CTGGTAAAGTTACCAACGTGCGAGCGTAAATGCTTTACCTTTTTTACATGGCTTTCAGTAGCAGTCAATGACTGGTGAGTTAACGATTATAATAAGTAGATTAAGATTATTTAATAATATTTTGTACTTAATAGTTAATTATTCATTTAGTAAACATGCATTGATTTATGTCTTTAATGAAGTATAAAGCTAGACGTATAATGTTGTAATCATGTAGGAGCTTGTAATTTAGTATCCATATGTTCTTGCTAATATTTGTGATCATTCATAGACTACACATGATAATTTACCCTCTTTTGCCTATATGTACAGTATATGGATTATAAATTGAGAGTATAGTATAATTTTTAATTATAGTAAAAGTATTATAATTATCACGAATTATTTACTGTCTTCAAGTTTGCCGCTAGCGTGGGGACGCTAAGCGAATCTTTTACTATAAATATTTATGTATCACGTGTGTAATATGCTATATGCCGATTGGCCAAATAGGTTTATGGCTTACTGTTATCTGAAGCCACTTCCTTTGGAGATTTCTTTGTTCTCCAGAGCTTTCTTTGTTTTCGGACAACAGATTGTATTAATTAATGATTGAAGTAATCTGTGACAATGTTTTGTATGATTCAGTAATCACGATTAAGATTTTAGTACATGATCCTATGTATTTTATATTGTTATGTTTAAAGTAAATGACATATTATATTCATTTAACATTAATTATGTTACAGAACGGATAATGTTAACTAAGAAGATTAACATGAGTTTTTGAGGCTAAAGGCGGTCATATTCACGTAAGTTTATTTAATATACTGTATTTAATCGATTACTAAGATAAGACAGTTTATTGTACTGTATTGATATTATACATTGTCAGTTTTCCCATTATTGAACAGTTTTAATAATAAATTTTGTAATTTACTGTGAAGGGTTTAAATGATCAGTTGTTTACTTGCAGTATTTACATGAGTGTAACTTCATGATTTTTATGATACTATCGATGATTCATTTTCTACTTGTTTACTTATTTTATTTTTCTATTTTTTATCTATATTCTTTATATTAATTATTCGTATTTGTACTTTTGTATTTAGTCACCGAACAATAGATCGGACCGAACAATAGATCGGACAACCGATTTGGTAGTCAAACTGACACAGTTGAAACAAATAAAGGTTGAGATTGCTTAACTGATGGTTGCATTGTTACCTTGTTCGAGTTTGTGTGAATGACCAAAGACGCCCTCTACACCCCAAACTGGCTCCGAGCCCAAGAGCATTTACACTCATCCTTTAATAAATAGGTCATGAGAGTTCCCGCACGATTAAAAAATCGAAAAGGAACTGGGTTTTTCCATTTACAGGAACTCGTGCTTCGTACAGGTCATTCCATTCATAGAAGAAGCCTTCATTAACG
>NW_022692572.1:148843-157122 GCF_011630105.1 Anneissia japonica
TATATATATATATATATAATAATAATAATAATAACTTATTCACTTATATTGCGCAAATTTCATAAAATATGTTCAAATGACGCATTACCGAATTATAAAGCTAATTAAAACGGATTACAATTGACAATTGTCAATAAAATCACAACAGCTTTCAAAGATACCATTTAGGCTGAGCCTAACTGTTTCAATATCAAAATTCATGGTACAAACATGTTTCAGCAGTTAAACTGCCATCTTCGGTGTGAAAAATTATTATAGGCGCTTAGAGTATTTATAAGTTTTAACGAATGCAGTGAATTGTCATGGTAAGTAGGCTAACTGAGGCGTATGACCTCATCAAACTACATAAGAAAGGAGACCTCAGTAACGTGCGAATTACAGAGGGATACCGGTAACTCTTCTGTCAGTGCCAGGAAAGGTCTTCAACAGGATCCTTCTCGAGAGAATGAAAGGTGCAGTGGACCCCCTCCTCCGAGACCAGCAGGCTGATTTCCGCCAGAACAGATCATGCATCGACCAGATTGCCACCTTGCGCATCATCGTTGAGCAGTCCTTAAAGTGGAACTCATCGCTGTATATCAATTTCGTCGATTATGAAAATGCGTTTGGCAGCATTGATCGTGAGACCCTCTGGAAGCTGCTACGCCTTTATGGAGTGCCAACCAGACTGG
This sequence comes from Anneissia japonica, assembly GCF_011630105.1. Taxonomy (NCBI): domain Eukaryota; kingdom Metazoa; phylum Echinodermata; class Crinoidea; order Comatulida; family Comatulidae; genus Anneissia; species Anneissia japonica. Next base: position 149,515 of record NW_022692572.1, read on the forward strand.
TCACCTTGATCAAGAACTCCTATGAAGGAATGACTTGCCGGGTGGTTCATGGCGGACAGCTCACAAATAGCATCGGGGTGATAGGACTGGAGTCAGACAAGGTTGCCTCCTGTCGCCTTTTCTATTCCACCTGGTGATTGACTGGACCATGAAGAAGTCAACAGCACATATAAGAAATGGAATCCAATGGACTCTATGGGATCAGCTTGAAGACTTGGACCTAGCCCTGCTTTCCTATAGTCACCAACAGATGCAGGACAAGACAATAGAGCTGGAAGCCACCTCATCACAAGTTGGTCTCAAGATCCATGAGGGCAAGACCAAGATATTCAAGATCAATACGAAAAGTGAGGACCCAGTCACACTGCATTGAAGCAAGCTGGAAGAAGTGGACGCCTTTACATATCTGGGCAGCATTATTGACAAGTTAGGGGGCACAGACGAAGACGTCAAAGCAAGAATTGGAAAAACGAAAAAGAGGACGGCCAAGAAACACCTGGCGACGGGACCTTAAGGCAGACAGCAAGAAGATGGGACACACTTGGAAACAACTAGCCCAGGACCGAAGATTCTGGCGTACTGTTATTAGTGGCCTATGCTCCGGGAGGAGTGACGTGCGTAACCCCATTTTCAGAGTAGATACATGCCAAGAGTGGGAAAACAAAGTATGAAAAATTTGGGTAGCGGTATACTACAGTTACTGTAAAAGCTGATTGACTTTGATAATAAATAGCGCAAGTAAACATCAGGCATCAAATTGTTTGGTATGACGGTATACCCCTCTCCCCATATGACATTTTAAAAAACATGTTTAGACCAACTTTCCTGAATTTTTCATTGCATTTTATTGCTTTTTAGACGTTGTCTGTGTTTGTTCTTTACTCCATTTACTGTGCAATTTAAAATCGTTTTTATGGAACCCGCATGGATTGTTACTTTTTATGGCTTATCCTATTAATCAGGGTTGTTTGTTGCACTTTTGCCTTTCTTGTCCTGTTGTTTTAATTACATGATTTATGAATGAATTCAATTCTAACTAATCAAAATTGATTGGAAATTGAACTTGAGAATATTTCCAAAATTATTTGCCAATGTTCCAAAAGATAATGGTTCCTATGTTAAGATTTCTCAAAAAAAAAAAAAAAAAAAAAAATAGGCATTTTAAATTTTTTATATATTGCTCTGCTTATGCATCCAAATTACAGAATTTATTAATTACAGAATTCATTCAAAATTGTGGTATTTTATTTTTATTTATTTTATTCAATTTCTATGTAGATCTATTAATATAATAACCCAAAAATTAGACTTGATCTGCGAAAAAATTAGAAAGAAGCAGATTTCAACCGATTTGTGTAGGGATACATACCAGGATACACCAAAAAAAAGTTAGGTGGGCTAGGGGGTGGGAACATTTTTTTGAGGGGTCAAAGGTTATTGACCCTGGTCTAAAATACTAAAAAATGTATCAAATACAAAAAATAAATAAATAAATAAATAATAAAAAAAAAAATTAACAAAAAAAAAATTTTTTTAATAAAAAAATAATAAAAATAAAAAATAAATAAATATAAATAATATAATAAATAATGATAGAATGAGAATAAAATACTTTGAGGGTATATAAAATAAATAAAAAATAAAATGCTGAAATTTTCTCATAAAAAAAGTTTGAAACAAATACAATAAAATATAAAGAAATCGTCAACGAAATAACATTCATGCATTTAAACTGCTGAATACAGTATATCAACAAAGAGTCAAGGTAAATTATTTAAAACTGTATATACATTTATATAGGGCGATGTATGCAAATTAAAGAATCGTGAGAAAACAATTCCACACTGATGCCTAAAAAAAAAACCCAATATTTCCAACAGTGCTATGCTATATATTTACCCAGTCAGCAGCATGCTGACTGGGTTCTGTTTCCTAGCAGATTCTTCCTTCTTTCTTTACCCAGTCAGCAGCATGCTGACTGGGTTCTGCTTCCTAGCAGTTTCTTTCTTTCTTTACCCAGTCAGCAGCATGCTATGTTTCCTAAAGTTTCTTTACCTAGTCAGCAACAACTGACTGGGTTCTGTTTGTTAGCAGTTTCTTCTTTCATTCTTTACCCAGTCAGCAGCAGCTGAATGGGTTCTGTTTCTTAGCAGTTTATTCTTTCTTTCTTTCTTTCTTTCTGGCAACATTTTAAAAGGCTACTAGTGGCAAACTACTAGACCGATTTTATCAAAACTTGGTCAGTAGGACCGGTGCCACCTCCCATTTATGTGTTGTTCACAACTTTGGGTCAAATGTCATATTAGGGGCATTATGGTCAAAAAACAAAAAATCGTATAATGGTTAATGGTTATTAATTTATAGAGCGCAAAATACAAAAAGTCTCTAAGCGCTATCAGGAAAGTGTAAAGATGGAACGGAAACCAAAACCACAAAATAAAAAGAAGTGAAATTTGAATACCATGCCAGCACCCAAACCGAAGTATGGGGATACGCCCTCATCGCTGGCTAGGGTTCAATCTAATTGAACCACAGTCAGCACCTGTTGAGTCTCGGCCATCTCGGATTCGGGCGCCTCCTATCCTAGTTAAGGCTATAAAAGCTAGCTGGCATGGAAATAGAAAAAAAAATAATTAAAGGGACGAGAATAAGTGTGTCTTAAGTCGTTCTTTGGAAATGGTGACAGAAGATGACTCACGAATAAATAAAGGTAACAAGTTCCACAACTTGGGCCCAGCAACCATGAACGATTGCTCCCCACAAGACTTTAACCGAAAGGATGGACAATAAAGATTGGTTGAGTCAGTTGTTGACGAGTGCAAAAAAAAAAAAAAAANCCACCAAAAAAAAAAAAAAAAAAAAAAAAAAACTGTCTAACTGACTGTCTCACAAATAACGCAGCACAGTCTTGTCCTTTGCACATATGCATTGGCATAAGGCAGAGTCTATAGGGTGTTCAGGGATAAGGGTCAAAGGTCATTAAGGGGTAATTTTTATCTTTTTCCGGCAACATTTCTAAACGCTACTAGTGCCAAACGGTTGTGCCGATTTCAACCAAACCTGGTCAGTATAATCGGTGACATCTTTTATACATGGGGTGTTCACTGCTTGGGGTCAATGGCCACACAGGGGTCATTAGGGTAAAAAACTTTCAAAAAATGAATAAAAGACTTCTTCTGTCACAAATATCATAGCACAGTCTTGTCCTGGGCACATATGTATTGGCATAATGTAGGGTCTTATGGTGTTCAGCGATTTTAAATTTTCAAAATAGCCCAACTGAGCTCGAATTTCATTAGGGCCTTCTAAATATGAAAAACTACTCTAATTCAATTCAATTCAATAATTCAATTCAATAATTCTTTATTTATCCCTCATGGGGCAATTTTAAAACAGGACTGAAATATTCAATAAGTTAAAATCATTTATAAATATCGAACAACAATAATATATATAAAACTAAATAAATAGTAAGTGTATAAATATAAATCACCAAAAAACATACAAAAGAGACCAACCAGAATCATAACTATAAAAATATATGTAAAAAGCTATCGTTATATATTATTATTATTATTATTATTATTATTATTATTATTATTATTATTATTATTATTATACATATATTGTCATCACCCTTTTTATGTTATTTTATATACTATGTTTTGTGTTTATTTAAAAGCCTTATGCCTTTAGTAATGAAAGAATTAAGTTTACGTTTTGTCTTACAAAGTGGGCTACGATATCGTGTACCATGTTTTGTGTTTATTTAAAAGCCTTATGCCTATAGTAATGAAAGAATTAAGTTTTCGTTTTGTCTTACAAAGTGGGCTACGATATCGTGTACCATGTGGTAAAAGTACAAATTCGTCAAAAAGTATATTTTCTGGTTCCTTTAAAATATATTTGCATTTAGCTAGTATCTGTTTGTCACAAAATGACGAGATACTCCGCAATGGACTGCCTGTAATTTTTGAACATACATTTACTATATTTTGTATGGCAGACCTCTCCTTAAGGGTAAGATTATTAAACCAACATATAAATGAAAAAGTTAAAACGCCTCGATAAATGAACTATAAAACACTTTAAGAATAGAGTTATTTACTTTAAAATCATTTAGTTTCCTAAGGATGTACAAACGTTGATTTCCTTTTTTAAGTATAGCTTCAGTATTCAATCCCCAGCTGAGATTGTCCTCAAATATAGTCCCAAGGTACTTATAAGACGTAACAATCTCAACTGGTTCGTCATTTAAAATAGTGACCTCAGGGCTGTGTCTTTTCTTCCGGAAATCAATTATCAATTTCTTTGTTTTTGAAACGTTCAACTTTAAATGGGCGTCATTACAGAATTTAATAAAACTATCCAGAACAGGGCCATGACTGTTGGCTCCATCTGTTAAAAGGGTAAGTAGAACAGAGTCGTCTGCAAACTTTATAATGAAACTATTCTCGTGCATGCTACGGAAGTCATCAGTATATAAAATATAAAGTAAAGGCGATAAGACACAGCCCTGAGGTGAGCCCGTATTTGTGACATACCATTCAGAATATTTGTTGTTAACTAAAACTCGTTGACGTCTGTTTGTTAAAAAATCATAAATAAACATAATTAAATCATTTTGTAATTTAAATTTTGTTTCCAGTTTCTCTACAAGAACTTTTGGTTGCATGGTATTAAAAGCAGACGCAAAGTCGGCAAACAGAAGTCTGGCATGTGAGCCTGGAAAATCAAGATGCTTATAAATCTCATTTAACATAAATAGTTTTGCATCTTCAACACCTCTTCCAGTCCTGTATGCAAATTGTAGGGGATCGAGTTTCGGTTCTAATATTGCAGTCATAAACGTTTTAATTATTCGTTCAAAAATTTTCATGATTAAGGAAGTAAGGGCAATTGGTCTTAAGTCGTTGAGTTGTTTAGTACTGTTGTTTTTCGGTACCGGAATTATAGTCGATTGTTTCCAGAACATTGGAACCTTACCTAAATTTAACGATGACTAGAAGAGGTGTTGAAGAACTCCAGAAAGTTGGTCAGCACAAAAACGTAAAGTTTTACCCTCAACTAAATCAGGACCATGACTCTTTTTTACATTGACCTTTCTTAGAAGCCTTCTTATATGACTTGTCTCAATACTAATCATAGGCCTATTATCATGATCATTATTAATATCATTATAATTATTATTACTATTATAGTTATTACTAATTTTATCGTTATTATTATTATTATTATTATTATTATTACTATTATCATTATTATTATTATTACTAGTCATAATGCCTTGATCTTGATTTTCAAATCGTGAATAAAATTTACCTAGTGCATCTGGTAACAAGTTCTCACTTATGCTTTCAATACATATTTGTTGGTTACCTTTATTATTATTTGAATTTATAGAGGCCATGTTTTTTATACCTTGCCAGGCATTACCTACGTAAGTTTCCATTTCCAAATTTAGCCTCAATTTTACTCCTATAATCCGCTCTTCATCGTTAGGTAAAAATTCACAAGGGTCACTATAGTGAAAATTATCAAACATTGCTAGTGACTAACGATTGGACCAGTTGCATTAGAACATGGGGCGTTCACAGGTTGTGGTTAAAGGTCACAGTGGTTATCTGTTAAAAAAAAAAACTGGATTCATGTTCTATTGAACATAGTATCTCTAGTTTATTTATTTATTTCATTCTAACTGTCACATCTTTCGGACGACTTTCGAGTGATTTTGAGCGAATGTGCTCTCTTGGAGGCTCCACCACCCATCCTCTATTTCAGATGCGTGTGTTTGCAATGTAAATTAAAACCTTAATTATTCAAATAAAAACAACAACAATAATAATATTAAAAATAATAATAATAATAATGATAATAATAGTATAATAATAGTAATAATAATAATAATAATAATGATAATAATAAATTATTATTATTATTAGTATTTTTATCATTATTATTATTATTAATAATAATAAATTATTATTTATTTTTATTATTTATTATTAGTAGTATTTTATTTATATTATATTATATAATATTTTAATTATATTATTATTATATAATATTATCATCACTATTATTATGATTATTATAGTTCGTCGTGGTCACATTTTCAATGCACAGTCGGAAAAGTAAAGTGACTTGTGATTTTTCAACGTAAATTAGCTTTTACATATTTTTTACTGATTGTTTATGCTATAATTAAGCTGTGAAGTTAAGGTACATACTCGGTTGTACAAACTTTAGTTATTTATTTTAATGAATACATAGACATATTTATTAATTGTTTACCCCTTAATTTTACAGACCTACTGCTACTTTTATAAATATTCTCAATGGTACGACAAGTTGTTTAGATGTCTTAAAAGAACGTTACTTTTTCTTTTATCACAAAACAGAACAGGTTGCTAGGCCCTACACCCTCGTACCATACCCTCGTTCAATTATACCTCCATGGTTCAATAAATAAGTAAATAAATAATGGTCCAAAAAAATATGAAAAGAAAATAAGTCGTACATGCTACTCAGCTAAAACCAAAAAAATAAAAGGAAGCTGTATGTTTACACATAGGCCTACTACACGCAAATTTAACATATTTAATAATTGTTTTACCACGGAAGAAAGTGTTGTATCCCATAGGCTCTGATCATCCAGACCACGAAATACTAAAATTCTCCTGGAATTAAAAATCGTGCTACACCAGCGTTATCAATCTTCCACGAGAAGATCAACAAAACAACAAAAAAAAAAAAACTTCCTTCAGCTAGTAAACGCTTTTTCGTCTCAAAATCCCTTCTCGTGCTTTCTAAAGCATTCTAGATTTAACTATCGCCAATTAACTCAGTTAACACAGTGCCAGTCATTTCTTTTGTTAACCAAGACTCCAAGCATGTTGTAATTCAGCTCGATTCGCCGGAAGCGATTTTTTCCCCGTACGAAACATTTACATGAAACTCCACTCGGGCCGTCTCGACTGAATCGACCCGAAAATCTCATCATAATTCAGGTCAAAAGGTCATCCACAGATAAACGTCTACACAACAACGTTTTGTAGAACGTCGCATGTCTAATTTTTGAAAATACATTGATGTTACCATGCTAATACTAATGGGTCGTTTAAAATAACTAAATGAATATAATATTTGATTGAGCTGCACGAGTAATGAAAAGTGTTATTTTAAATTGAGTTACATACTGTGACAATTTTTATTTTTCAGTTAGGTCTGGGTTTTACATAATTACCTAGGCCTACTAACTATTAAAAACATACACTTTTTGGGGAAAACACAGAGACTAAGGAAAAGCGCGTTTCTCGGGGCGTTTCTTTATCAAATGAAACAGGGTGACAGTTATTTTCAAACTAAGAGCTGAGAATAGGCAGTTCTAAAATACTGGATGCCATGAGACCTGCCAAAATGGCAGAGCAACAATGAATGTATAAATGAGGCCTTTAATACCAGGCATAGTAATCTGCAGGTTCTTGATTACAAGGCTAGACCAAGTTAATTACATGTAATGAAGAAATGATTATTATTTATTATTATTATTATTATTATTATTATTATTATTATTATTATTATTATTATTATTATTATTATTATTAT
>NW_022692572.1:157536-186322 GCF_011630105.1 Anneissia japonica
ATTATTATTATTATTATTATTATTATTATTATTATTATTATTATTATTATTATTATTATTATTGTTATTGTTATTGTTATTGTTATTGTTATTATTATTATTATTATTATTATTACTTATTATTATTATTATTATGTTACTAAGGCTAACCTGTAGGCCTACCTTAAGGGGACTTCGACAATGGAGGAATTAGAGAGCAATTAAAAAATCGACGTTAAGTGGAAATGACACAAAAAATATTAACTTGGGCTAGTAATAGGCCTATTAAATAGTATGGTTCTACATTACAAGGTTTAGTCCAAGGTAATTAGGCCTAATGCTGAAATTATTATTATTATTATTGTTATTATTATTATTATTATTATTATTATTATTATTATCATCATTATCATTTAAAATTACTTTACAAGGATAGTTTGGCCAAGTTCAATAACGGAGCGGAATGGTATATTTTATTTATTTAATAATATTTATTTTATGCAATCTACTTTTTATTTCATGCTTCAATATTTTTCAAAATTTCAATCAACGTCATGTGAAGCGTGACTGTTGGTGTCAGCCTAGGACCCTAGGGACCTAGGCCTATAGTTTAAGGAGGGGCCTAGGTAGGACTTAAGTCAGCCTGTAGTTAGGCCTATAGTTTATCCTCTTTCTCTCTAGCCTTTGGTATTACTGTACCTATCTACACTTTATAAAAGTGGGTACTAAACTGTTGTTATAGATATTACACTAACATTTAATAACATCCAAGAAGGTCACAGTTAGTTACACACCTACATCCCATAAATCCGTAAGATATCATAGAAACATAGAAAGAGGAATAATAGTAGAACTCGAGCGTCACGACATTGCGTGGTGTCTGCTCTTGTTCCTTGTATCGAACTCAGTCGAGTCAATCCGAAATGACCCGAGTGAAGTTTCATGCAAATGTTTCGTACGGAAAAAAAATCGCTCCCCGGAATATTCTAAATCATTCTTGCCTCACACACTGAAGTCGGTGACCTGGGGTCACTATTTTTTGACAAAAAAAAACTTTGACTGAAACAAATCAAATAGCATTTCTCTACACATTCTAAAAATAAAACTTAGTGTATAATACCCCATAGGCCATTCTGTATCTTAGAATGAATTGAATTCCATTTAAAGTAAGGTGATGAGAGCGCAGCTAGACTAGTGTTTTGATAATGGACCTTTCCGCTAAAGGCTTGCCTATTGGATATTGTTGCTTAAAGTCCCACAAAACAATAAAATGTATATAAACATGTGTGTTTGTGGACAACATTTACGTTTGTAGGACAAACGTGTATTACGAAAAGGTCCATTGATGGGTAGTAGTGCAATTAAACGAGGAAACGCTTGTTAAAGCAGAGACTACAAATGCTAGACTAAATGGCTATACTAATGGGGAAAAAATATACATTTCTGAAATGTAAGGCTAAATTAATCCAAATCATGTTAATATTAATTTTATTACAACCCAATTTTCCAAGGAAAATAGTGTAGATAAATACAAGACATTTCCCTTATAGCAATTAACACTATTGCTGTTTCATATAATTTTAGTGGTTTCTAACTGTTTTATAAATGCAACGCTAATTTTCTGAACTCCATCAAGCATGCTTTGTAAATCATAAGACATTATCTAAACACTGCATTTGTGACATTTAAACGTAACTAACGAAATAACTAAACGAGATAACATGCAAAATGCAACCTATCTTCTTTTTTAATTATTAATTTTTCATTTTTATCACAGTAATCGCGAATTGACATACTAGAGGTAATCGAGCGCACACTCCAACGTTCTTGATTGGTATCTAAATCATTGTTTCTTTTCAGTTCAACAAAGCAAGGTCAGAATATCGTTTCCATTTACCTTATATAATAAATTCACTTGTATAAAGAGAAAACAAAATTGGTGAGAGAACACAGCGTAAAAGTATACTGGTATATGCACAGTTTTAAATTACAAAATATTAATATGCCCAGGGCAACACTACAAAGTAAGCAATATATTTTGTACATCAATGGAGTAAAGAACTGCGGTAGTTCAAAATTGTCGCTCTATTCAAATAAGTTAACGGAACACCCTACGGGCACGTTAATGTACATTTATGCTAGGCCATTTAATTCAGATATTTTCCTCTAGTATTCGAAGTAGATGTATGTTTGTGTTTTTAACAATGTATAATTGTGGTATTTGGTACGGGATTTTACAATACTGCTGCAGGATATTATTATTGACCTAAGCGGGACAAGCCGAACTTCAAAATACACTATCGCAACCGCTGAAGTTTATAAATCACAAGTTTTTGTCGTATATCATGATTAATGAGAGCAAAGTGTTAACATTTATGTTACCCGCCTCGACTGGGCGTCCATAGGTTGTCAGCGGCTACAAAATGCTGATTTATAGATTGTCCTTGGTTTTGCTACGCTATTCATATAACCCAAAACTGTTCTTTTTCTTTGGAATTATATAATAATGAATTTCTTCCAAAACTCGAATTGTCCTAAATCTATTACATGGTCATTAGATGAACATGTCATGGCTGTCGGAGAATGGTATAATGACATTTAAACGTCGTTTACATTTGTTTTACAATACAAGATAAGCGAGAGCGATTGGCGAAGTGATTGTGATTTGGGCTTCCAATAATCTCCTACGTCAGTTAGTTGAGACCATGCCAATCGCTGCGCCAACCGCTCACAAAGGTAGTAGTTCATTAGTAGTTTGGGTGTCATGTGTTCACATTTAGCCACCAATAACTTCATTCCATTCTCTTACCAAATTCATTCCATAATTTCGTTTCATTATTAATCACCATATAGTTTGAATTGTTTATGAAATTTTATGATGAATTGTTTACTTTCATTTTCACTTAGTTGCTTCAATGTTTTTTCAAATTTTAAAAACGAATTTCTTAACTTAAATTTGATTGCATCTGAATATTTTAATATGCCTTTTAAATTGCTCAATTTACTATACTACTGATTTTTAAAAATGTTTTGTCTTCAAATGTTTTATCTTTTAGTAAAATTTTATATTATAAGCCTTGTTTTTTGCCAAAGGACCCCACTCGACAGTAATTAAGTTTACTTCTGGGGTATTCCTATTTCATGTTAGTTTGTGCTTGGTCTATGCTGTTTCTGTTTTTATAAATTGTAATGTTTTGAGACAAAAAAAAAGGAAGGAAATACTTAAAATAACTTTTTATCCTTTTTTACATTTGCTATAATATAATTATATATTTTGTTATATCCTGGTTACAGTTGATTTTTGCCTTGGTTATTACTTTTGATTACCGTAGCTCATACCCATGTGCTATATAGGCACCTCTCATTTCATTATATTTTATCCATTTATTACATTCGGGTATATAGGCCTATAAGATGGCTTGCTTTAAAAATACTTTTAGTCAATCATATATATATATATATATATATATATATATATATATGTGTGTGTGTGTTTTTGTGTGTGTGTGTGTTTGTGTGTGTATATATATATATATATATAGTATATATATATATATATATAAATGGAAAATATAATTATATATTTTGTTATATGGTGGTTACAGTTGATTTTTGCCTTGGTTATTACTTTTGATTACCGTACCTCATACCCTCATAGCCATGTGCTATATATATATATATATAAGCATATTGCATAAATTTAAAAAATGTGGATTGAGTTATACACCTGGAAGTTTTTTTCATTATCTTCAACTATTATTGGTCTTTGATTACATGCATAATTTAAGGTTATCCGATTATTATTTAAATAGCTAACAAGCATTAATTACACTGGGGTCCAAAATTACCTACGGATGTAGGTAATTGTGGCCAGTACATCGATTTTTATTTCTTGATGTAATTGTGTTAATTACATTTTTTGAATTTAATTAACACTTCCTTGCCATATTGTCAACAACAACACTCAATCTACACAGGCTGCACAGAGTTCTTATTTTTCAAATAGGAACTCTCTTTGAACAATTGAAGAGGCAATCAACATTATTACCACGAGGTCGCCCCCGTATGAGATGGTTTGAACAAGATGTTGAGCTGACCTCGGTTATCACCCGAAAAAGATATCCTATATCTTAATAGCGTATCTACGCTACGCACATTTTCATCATGTTTTCTTTTTTTTATTATTATTTTATTTTAAGGATTAATTTGGACTATTATAATTTATTTAGACTATGCCACACATTTTTATACTTCTGTTATATAATAATCCAAACGTACCGTAATGATCTGATTCCATATAATAATCCATTATCTATTTATATTCTGACTTATTTGTTGTTAATAAGCCATCCACATGCAGTCGACATACAGTGAGAACGCCAATTATCACCTCCCATTACCAACTGTTTACATGTAGGCCTAATTCCATGCGTGGTGTTCGTTTCCTAAACGTTATATTCTAGTAAACAAATTTTCATGATAATTTTTTTTTTTTCGCAGTTGTTTTCAAATGTACTGAGTATTCGGTACATTTCCACGTCAGGTAGGGCAAAATTACACCTATACATGTTTCTCCTGACGCAAATCCAGTTATTGTCTATTATTCCATCACGACAATAACAATTACTATCAATTAATTATAATTATAAAAATGTATGTTTATGATGGCGGGTGGCATTTCTTTGGTAAATCATACATTGTTAGACCCTATTCGCCTATTTAAGTGTATTGTACTTGTTTTTGTTAATATTATAGGATATGAGTATCCAAATTAAATTAGAAGTCTTTGCCTAGTAATGTTAAAAATAGAGTGAAATAATGTGTTCCGAAACTTCGTGGAATGACCCATGGCATTACTTAATGAATTACCATACAGTTTTGCTCAGTTTAGGCATAGGCCTAATTTCATCATAAGCAATAGAACACGGGAAAAATAACCAATTGTGTAGTAATCCAAACACAAGTGTCCTAAAGGTTTTTCTACAACGCATTAAAAAATTGGAAAAAAACACTACCGAACCTAAAAGAAATTTGAAAAAATCGTAATAACTTTAAATATTCTCTAAATAGAACATGATGAAGAGTTTAAGGCCTAATTTTGTATGAAATATTTGGAGGGTCTTTTCTCTTTTAAACGCTTCTTTAATTCTGAATTTTAATTTTTTTTTCTTACCGGTTTAGCCATTGAATGTATTTACATAGTACATTGTCATTGTATTTCTTCCCTTTTTTTTGTAATGTGGTTTCTATACCTTACCATGAAAAATAACGGTTTTTTAGGACCCCTATACGGAAACAAGCTTGCGAGCTTATAGGGTTATCCTCTTGCTCTCAATTTCGTGATTTTTGTTTGATTGCTAATTTGTTTTATGTACATTATGATGAGGGCAATTAATATTAAGCAAACAAACAGGGATTTCGAGCTTATCTACTTACAAGAAATCATTGAAATGCCAGAACTGGTCAGAATCATTTTTACGAACGATTGCAATAGTTCGTGCTAAAAAGCAAACAGAACTAGACCAAAATGAAAAATGTAGATGTGGAAATGTATATTTAGCCCCAAAATCATTAGAATTTTTTTTAAATAAGAGGTCAAGATATCTTATCGAAGCCAGTTTGATTAATCATCCTAATAAAAAAATTATTTTACATTTAATGTCACTATTTAGGCCTAGAGATTGGGCTTTCTTTGTTTTAATCATTTTCAAATGCAATACAAACAATTTGCATTCACATTTATGGCAGGTGGGGAGCTGGACAGACATGAAGACCATCAACAGCTCCGACGGATACAAATAACACATAATAAACGTATAAGGAAAAATTAACGAAAAAACAAAGTATAGGCCTATCCTTAGAGAATCAAAATACTACGCATGACGATAAACCTAATGAAGTTACTATATTCCCTTTACATGAAAGGGGAAGGAACTCTAAGCTACACTGCAAAAGTTAAAACGTCTGTATATTCATTTGTATCTTTCTTTTGTATATGGTCCAATTACTTCGAAGTGTGGCTCAGCCGTAGGTAAAAGCTGAATCAAAAGTAATCAAAATCATTCGTACCGGTAATTTTTCTTTTATAAAGAGCATTGCTCAGTTGTGGGCAATTATGGTCCAATAACATTTGAGTTGGGGTGTAGCTCGACTGTGAGCACCTTTGCGTTGAGCATTGTTATTGTGTGATATCTTTTCATGGGAAGATAAAAGTCCAATTGCATTTCAGTTATTGAATTATAGACCTATTTTTTAAATTAGCTTTGGTTCAGTGCCTGCAAGTTATAACGTCAATGTAACTTTAACTACAGTTTGGTGTATTAAAGATTTTTAGACAATCCTAATAGGCCTACGTATTTATAAGCAGCCACGTATCCAGAGTGTGATGAATGCGTACGCACACCCCAACACGGAAAGATCTAAATTTTTTTAACAGTTGAGATACTGGAATTATTAAAAATCTTTTTGCCTAAATGTCAACCAGTAATCTTTTTTCAAGCCAGTGTTTGGGACCTCGTAGCCCTTAAAATTAAGGTAGCTGTTAAATACAACGGGTTCAGCCGAGGGGCGTGGCTTTGTATGTTAACGTCATACATTCAGCTATAGTTCGTCCTCGACATAGTCACACAGCATAGCAAAACACAGCAACTCCATGGTACAACCAACGTAAGAAGATATAAGTTGTCCCTGTGTAATTTCTTTCCAAAATTAGGATCAATTATATGGTGTCTACACAGATTGAATTAATACATCGGCCTAGTACCGGTAAGTAACAAAACAAGCACACATAATGTGAAGCAAGAATTCTGAGTAGGTCACAATGTATTTTAGTGGATTGGGTCACGATTCGATTTCCAATAATGATGACAAGGTTTTGACTTCTATTGATTAGAACTCGAAATCAAAATCTCCAATATCCTTTGCATCATTTATAGGTTTTACCTCTCAATAACCTTCGTTGTTTCTATTGTTCCCACATCCTTCCTTTTTTAGCTAATGCACCATTGTTTGGGCCATTACATACTCGTCCACTTTACAAAAAGTGAAATTCTTCAAAATAAGACTGAGGATTATATATGGCTCTCTACCACGGTCTCATTCATCCCATCTACTCTCAAATGTAAACCTACTCAAACTCAAAGATATCAATTAATTCCAACAAGGCTCATTTATGTATTCTGCAACAACATCTCTTCTTCCAATTCAGTTTAACGACATATTTATTCACAATCACCCTATTTACAATTATTGTACCCGATCAGCTAGAATTCATATACTCTTTCATAATACAAATTCTTTTCAACACAATATTAGATACTCGGATCGTTTTTCATTAACAATTTACCACCCACAATCAAAAATTCCGTTTCTTTAAAATCATTTTCCTCAAAACTTAAAAATCACTTGATTTCAAATTATTTACTATCATTTATATTATCGCTCGTTTCTCGATGTGTGCAGCTATACTTATGTACTTATTAATTTATTTATATATTTATTTTTTTCGGTCATTATTATTAAAGGTTATGATCTACTTTTATTATTTTATTAAATTCTATTGATTTATGTATTTATTTTTATGGTGATTGTTTATTGTTACATTTTTAATTAATTCAGTTATACATCCCCAATGAGTTTTCTTTTTTTGTTTTTTCAGGCTTGCCTAACACAAGATTTTTCTTCTCGGGATTGAGCCTTCTTTCATTTCATGTTTTCTTAAAGTTATTTTTTTTTTTTTTTATGATTCAGCGTACGCAGGGTACGGTTCTTCAACAGTTGATTGGCTCACGATTTTCCAAAGTCAGTCGGTAAACAGCCACACTAATAAGCAATTAGTAGAGCTCCGCATAGTACACTATAGGAAAATTATTATACGAAGGTTAGATTTAATGCTTGAAAAAATTTCCTGAGGACCTGCAAGGGCCGAAGGAAATTTTTGATTGCATTAAATCTAACCTAAGTATAATAATTTTCCATTTTGTGTACGATGCATGCTCTACTAATTGCTTTATAAGCCAATCGCCGTCTTTTGATTTTAGTTTTTTATAACCAACTGTTAGCAGTCATCAGTTGCTATAGTGATATGATCAGTATACGTGTGCGTATTTACATTTAGCTGTGCGTATGCTGATTTTTGCTCATGCAATACGCGTTTAATTAAATACACATCAGCAATTACACACGGATACGATGAATACGGTAGTAACTATTGTGTTACAAAGAACTTGTTTGTAATGCTATTTTGATAGACTTTCGTCAAACAAATAAACGTTTGAGCATTCGAGAGATAATACAGTCACTGACGTTCTTTTTGGTCGGTGCATGCAGACAGTTAAAATCGTGCGATGATTTCATAACTAGGCTAGGCTAAGACCTAGTAGGACGAGGCCCAGATGACCTCCTGCCTGGCCGAAATCCTACATTTAATTTGTTCCTTGAGTCTTTAAAATGGGTTTAGAATATTCCTATTAAACGTTCAGTTTGTTGTATTTATGAGGGTCCATTGATTCAATGAATTCCTTAATTGTTCTTACTCAATATTGAATTTGGTGTAACTTTCTTTGGGTTTTAGTTAAGCTTGTTTTACGAAAGTAATTTTCAATTACAATTCAATATTTATCGCGGTGCGCGATGTATTCGCGATGACGAAAAAATGAGGATTTTTTTTTTTTTTGCACACGAACCTAAAAAAAAATCAAGCCAAGCGTCCACTAATAGAACAATTGGTGAACGCTGGGGAATAGGGAAATAACATTGGGAGTTACAGTGATGACGTCACGATTGACTTATAACATGCTTTAGAATTCGTTTCTGAGACTGATATCAATACCAAATATAAAACCATTTAGTACAGGTCATTGTCATCACAGAAACTACAAATAGATACTTCGGGTAAATGCTGCTATTGACAACGAATCAGTCGGATTCCCACGTAATGACCCAGAAATGGACTAAAAAGGTAAAGATTAATATCAATCCACCACTCTACTAAAAATACTCGACTTTCACGAACATAATACAAGATTATATATCATGTACATGATGAAAGGTTTATTTTGATTTATTCCAAAATATATTACAATGTGCATGAATATAATTAAGTTTATAACCGGTTTATACTATCGGTGAATGATACTTTTAACTCGATATCCATACAAAGTAGTGATATTATGTGAAAAGAGGATGATAGGTTTGGTTTTAGGCCGGCGTGGTTGTAGTCGCACTGTACATTTAAACCTTCATAAATTGTTAAATGTGGCATGCCATCTCAAAACCACCGTACTAATGTTATGGTAAACTAAGTAATTAGTATACAATTTATAAATTTTATGAAACGTTATACAGAGAAGCCCATAATACTTTTATTCATAACTAAAATAGTAAGTCGATTACAGTAAATAACCCATCATTTTAAAGCTTTATGTATGATGTGAAAAATATGAATAAATAAAAAATGCAATTTCCTTTTCGTTTTGTTGTCGTCTGACAGTTGATATTTTAAGAGTAAATCCGATGGAAAAATAAAGGGATGGATCATGAGCTAAAGATAAAAAATGTAAGACCAGTTCTGAAAAATGTTCACTCAAAATTCACAACAATCTGGTAGACATGTATTCTAATGAACTGCCAAGCAGTCAAGCTGTATCGACACACGCAGTAGACACACGCACCAACTAGCAGCCTATTTTTTGGCCAGTGATGCTGGTTTTAGGACTGCATGTAAATAGTTAACAGCTATCTGAATACACCGCCAGAGGAAAGAATACTATAGGCCTATGTATTAGTAGGCCTACTGCTGTAATTGCTGCGAAGCAGCTAATTCATATTCTTGACAGCAATTTGACCTCTGAAAGGTCATTGTTTGTCAAAAAACAAGGGCCTAAGACGACTGAAAAGCGGAGTTTCCTTCTTTCGGTCTGCCGGGTAAAATAAATTACTTTAGGCGACGTTTGTAGACCAACATACACGTACCAACGTCCGCATGTGGCGACGCTCGAGTATTACTATTCAGCGTTTTTACTATATCTCTAGGTTTCCTATTTCTACGTTTAATCGGCTTATGTCTCAGCCACAATATTTTGAGGCCAATATTATTTACGAACCCAGTTAAACTTATTTACTAGCCTATTTTAGCGTGCTAATTATTACATTTAGGCGACGCTTGTTGTAGACTGGCATACACGGTACAAACGCTCGTTTTTACTATATTTCTACGTCAGCTCGTCAGTGTTCTAATATAGACAATGGGTAGTGTCTCATATTATTTGTTATATTTTAATTATTCATTATTTTCACTTGACTCGCATAAATAATTTTGTTCGAAGAACATTTATATGCAGTTGTACTTCGCTGCACTTCACTTGCAATTTGCAATTTCTAGTCTAAGTTATATTGAGAAAAGGCGTAGGCTAAGACAAGGATGTCTCTAATCTCCACTTCTTTTTAAAGCAGTCGGAGAAAATTCAGGAATGTGGAAACCAACATAAAAGTAGATGAAGCAGAAACAACGTAAGATATGAAACATACGGTACGCTATGCAGATGACACAGCTATCATTGCAACATCCATTGAATCACTTCAGAAAGTTAAAGATCAATTTAAGCATGACAGTGCAGAGGCAGGTATGAAAATCAACACAGCCAAGACAAAGCTTATGAGTATCACAGATGCAGATGAGGGATTTAATGGTTAATAATAACAAATTTGACCAAACCCAAACATTTCAATATATGGGATCTCAAGTCAACACAGAAAGTGACAGTTCACCAGGAATCAAGGTACAAACCTCAATGACACGCAGCAGCTTCACATCTCAGCATAAGGTATGCAAGTCGCCTAACCGGAGCTTGACACTGAAGAAACAACTAGAAGTCACTAATATGGTGAGTTGCACATAAGGCTGCGAAAGCTGAGCAATAAAAGATATAGAAAGAGCACATCAGTGGCGGCACTACCGTAGGGGGTTAGGAGAGGTTGCAGCTCCCCCCCCCCCCCACCAAGTCGGGAAAGTTAGGAAGAATTTGTTGGGGATAAATAATAATTATTATAAAACGTTTATATCATCAAAATGTTGGCCTGAATTGGATAGGCCTATATAAATTAATAGTTTGGACATCCTTAGGTGAAGATGTCCTGTATGAGCCTCTAGAGGCTTTTTTCTTTTTAATTTTCTAACTGGGGAGGGGGACACCCCTTCCAAACCTTGTCCGAAATATGATGGCCTAGCTACAGCAAATAAAGAAAAGAAAAAATGCCAAATATGATCACTGGAAACAAGTCGGGAGATTTGTACTCTGTGCTATTGAAGGTGAAGTGCCAGGAAAATGCAAAGGAGGAGGACAACGCAAGAATGTGGCATGTGGCATGGTTCTAGTAAAGTGGCGAGGCAGAATGCCAGAAGACGACGTCAACTGCTCTATTAAGGGCTATGGCTTTAATAACTGTTTACATTCGATGACATTGTTTCTAAATAGACGATTTATGTCATGGTATTTTACTGTTTCATTTATAAATTTTTAACTTGTAAATTGCATACATATTTATGCGAATAGGCAAAACAACGAAGTGGCCCAGAATGAAAAGGACTATCGAGGCCTTTGGATGTCTGTAGTGTTCTCCTCCACGGTGGGCGTCAAGGCGAGTTTGCAAAGGAAATCCAACCTAATCTAAAAATTTTAGGACTATATTAAATGAAATGCCAATGACAATTCAAGAGAATGTTGAGTTAAGTGGCTATTCAGTAGTGGAATTCGTCGCTCACATCACGAACTAACACAATCAAAGTAGATTGTGTTAGTTCGTGAATTCACAGTAGCGCGTCAAAACGAGCGCGTATTGGTTGTCAAGCAATTTTGTATTCTTTACCACACAAAAAGTCCTTAACAACAACAGCGCGTATTTTGACGCGCTTTTTTGATTTCATGAACTAACACAATTGAATTTAATTGTGTTAGTTCGTGATGTGAGCGACGAATTATTTATACATTTTCATAGGCATGGCTATTTAGAATATTTGTATGTACATATTCATCTCGTGCATTGTTGCGCACATCGTCATAGTTGCGTAACACTTATGAGATCTAACTGTCTAAAGGCCCGGACCTTGGGCCACAATATACTATATCGGCATTTTATTTTGGCCAGAGATAGGTCATATGCCCCAAATCGACAAGGACCCATGATTCCCTAAATCGGCCGGGCAGTGCCGCGTACGCCATTAAAACCCAGAGCACCCAAAACCCCACCGGGTGCCTACACGATAGGGCCCAGAGGATGACTTATCCAGGGCCTCAATCTTCTTCGTCACACCATCCACTTGCGTGCATATTTTAAGGTGAATTAATTGCTCTGAAAAGTAGTGGGAATGCTCCTCTATAAGCATGGATGAAACCACATATTGCTATGATACAGATGTACGAGCAACTGTTGCATGGGCGCTCATACAAGAGTTCATTTAAAAGTAATAAACTATTTTTCGAATCACTTGAATCACGAACGCTTAGCATTGTCATAGAATACCGTAACTACGGTAAATCATGTAAACGGAAAACAAAATATTGGCTCAAAATAGCTCATGTGTGTTGTCGTGGATGCGATAATCATGAAGATCTTCTATTGCATTTTGTGCCTTAGTAATATTCAGATATTCGATGACGAATACGTCATACGTGGATACGTGGTTCAAAGCACGTTCGCAAATGTCATTGCTTATGTCAACGTCAACATGAACCCTTTGGTGTCTGATAGAAGTAGGCTTACTCAAACTTTATACTATATAATTTGGTATATTTGTTTATAAATAATGTAAGCACAATAGTTTAATATTAGGCCTATGTGTCATTAATCTAGATAATGTTTTTATAAGTTTGTTAGTTCATGACCATAAATCCGGAGCAAATGATAATCATAAAAAATGTGAACAATTATTATAGACATAATAGTTATAATAAACGTTTATTATAGGTAAATGTATATGAACTGTTAGCTAAACTTACCTATATAAAAAAGTTAGTCTGTCCGTGTCCTGGACACTAGGAGTTGATGCCTGTGTACGCATATTCAGCTGGCCCAAGAACGATGGAGTTGATCCTTCCTCCTGATCCAAGTAACTGAAGGCCTAAACTTGTAGAGTTGGCATTCATAAGTCAGGCCTCATTCTAGACTATATCGCGGTAAGTCCACGTGTTTTATGGATATCACATCCATCGTAAGCACCGTGCGTTTGTAATGATTATTGATCTCTTGAACTCGTACACCATTTTGTTTGTTTCTACTTCAAACTAAAGTGAAGTCACGTAAATCTCACGGGAACTGCAGCTTAGAATAGGCTTATACAGGAATTGATGTGTTTGTCAAGTACACCACTACTTGTGCGGTTTGAAATCGTTTGAATAAAAACTCAAACAGAACAATTGTCAAACGGTACATAAATCCATCCCTGTTCACCGTGCGTATACTCTCAAGTCTCAAAATAGTTTCTTTTATTCCGTGTTATTAGCCAAGGTGTTAACTATGCCTAGTTCAAATGCACATTGGCGTTGTTGTATAGTCATTAACTAAGAGCGTAGGCCTAAATCATGGATGCATCGATGGATAATAATGTATTTTAGAAACAAATGATGTTCACTAGATGATGTTCGCTGAATAAGTCACTTTCTAAAACCAATCAATCTTAATAATTCAGGTCTGTTTAACGACGATCATGGGCGCCGATCGGTGGAGGACACGTCCCCCACCCACTTTTCAAAGTAGGGGGGAGGGGGGAGACATCATATCGATTGTCCCCCCCCCACTTTTTACCAATCTTTCTATAATTAAAACCCCACTTTTAAAAGCGAATGGAAAGAATAACAATTACGCATGCGGTACGTATTTTGCGGACCAAAACCGAGTAATAACGCAATTGTTTATACAGTTCGTAACCATCTCAGAAACCACTAGATCGATTTTATGGGTACAGTGGTTATCAGAGGCTAAATTTATTGTGTAAACAATGTACTGAAATTGTTAAAATTGGAAGCGTGTATGCTTATTAAGCCAATATTTTTACAAACTCCAAAGTGCACAATTTCTACTATAAACGATTTATTCCTTTTGTATATTATTATGATCCGTACGTATATACTAGTGTTTAATATTATCTACATACATAGGATTACTGTTTTTCCTAATTTCAAAAAAATATAGTTAGTTAATTGAATTTATATAGCCATTATTAAATAACAATTATACAGCCTTTGACACGGACATGTGTATCTATTTCGATTTAGAGATACCAAAATTTTACAAACTCCAGTGTTACGTTGAAGCAATATCGCAATGACGTCATAATAATCAGTGGCGGATTCAAGTGGGGCCGAGCCGACCCTAAATTTTTCAAAATTATTTAAAAAAAAAACAACGGAAAAAACAAAGGAAAATTTTAATTAGAATTTAGGTCTGAGAGTGCCATTTCCAGCAATCTAGGTGTCATAATCATAAATTTTCTTTCCTCAGCCCAACCATCGTGGGGCTGAGGTGATCTACTCTCCCAAATTGTGCAAGTCCCTCCCTGTCCCCACTCTATTTTGCTTTCCTCCTGGAGCCACCACTGATAATTAAGTAAATCACGTTTATGTTTGTGAAATCAAAATGTTAACTAATGTTTTGTATGCTCCCTATCTCCCTAGTCCTGTTTGATCGTAAATTAGACGGTATTATTTCCACTCACAACAGTGTAGTGGCAATACTGTATTGCTTACACAAAAGTAAAATTCAAACCAAAAACCTCTTAATTGATTTTAAAAGTACTGTATATGCAAAAAGACTAAATCAATGACTGCTTTACTTTGTTAATTGTTTTTCATGGTTCGAATTTTGAATACGTCACATGCTAATCAGTAGATAATAAATCATTATTTTTATGAATGTTTTTGCACGAAATATATAAGAGGCATAATTATGGCTAAAAGGATAATTTTAAAAAACTTTTATGATGAGTGTTTCAGTAGCAGATTCAAGGGGCCTAGCCGGCTCACCATCCCTAATTTTTTTTCTTTTTTCGAAATTTAAAAGTGGAGAAAATGAAAATTATATTCAAATTCAGTCTGAGAGTGCCATTTCCGACCAACTAGAGGTGCCATAATCATAAATTTTCTTACACATGGTCTACACTCTCCATCTGCAAAAGTCCCTCTCTAGGCCCAGCTCTATTTTAAATTATTGGATCCGTCACTGAATATTTTGAAAATTTCGTATGGAAATAAATGTTAATTGCATTGCTTAAAATCAATTAAAAGGCTATAGGCGCCAGAGCTTCCGGGTACTTCGCTCCCCTGGTCCCAAACCAAGGCTTGGGCTTACGGCCAGAGGCTTTATTTTTCATTTCGTCCCCCACCCACTTTTAACCACGGATCGACGCCATTGACGACGATCACTGTTGCATCCATGTCTGTTGCGGATATGGAATATGCTTGTACCTACAAATTTAGCAAAATTGTTGCTGCCTGGCCGTAGGCTAGGCCTACATCCAATTTCGTTCCTTTTTAAATAGGTCTAGAATATTTCTATTAAACGTTCAGTTTGTTTAGTTTATTAGGGTTTATTGAATAAAGGAATTGTTTAATTGTTCATACTTAATATTAAATTTAAAGTAACTTTCTTTAGGATTTAGGAGTAATTGATATGATGTACCGATCCATGCCACCAAGGGATATATTTTTGAATGCCGCGGGTCTCTGTTTTTGCCTGAGTCTCTGTTTTCGTAGTTGATACTCAAAGAGCAGAGACCCAGGCAGCAGCAGCAGCATCAGCATAGTAATAGATGGATTTATATAACGCAGATAAACGAGGTCTATATGCGCTCGGGACTAGGTTGCACTTTTCAATAACTTTCTCCTCCCCTGAGGTCACTTCATGTCCACCGCAGCCAGTAAACTGGCGCACTTCCATCTGTCCCCGACAGGGGCTGAGTGAACCAGTACACCGGGGTAACCCCCTACTCATCTCGAAAGATGTACTGGGTTCTTTAAAGTGCACATGAGCATTTATGTACACACTGGGCCTACGGTTTATAGTCCTTATCCGAGAAGACTTGTTCCAGGCACCAGAACTATAGGAGCGAGCCGATATTGTTGGCTATGATCACGGTGCCCCTGCCTCAACCGCTCGTCCATTTGGCTCTCATACGAAAACAGAGACCTCGACTCGCTTGGGCAAAGTCAGTCCACAATGCCTAAGATTTCAAGAAATGAACATTACATTGATAGCTGCCCGCGGCGCACGCGATGCCTGCGTAGTAGATTTGGCCAAATTGCGTTCCAGAATCTACTCGACGAGGTGACCTTAACGTTCTCGCATGCGCAGATGACTGTTACTAACGTCATTACGTTCTACGTCTTACCTTCGTCGTACAATCGAAAGCTCCCTATTGTCCGTTAATGCAATACAAGGACGTAGGCCTACCCCGTATTTAAAAATAGGCTCCCAGTTGGCGTGTGTGTCTACTGCTTTACATTCTTTTTTCTACTGTAGTGTATTTTTCTTATTTAGCTTTTTGTGTTGTCAGTTCAATTGATAACTTATTGTCAGGTTTTCTCTAGTATGACATCATAATTAGTAGACTTGCTTTTCATTTTTACCTTTAGCTCATGTCTCATTCCATCATTCCTGCATACCGGATTTACTCTTAAGAGTTCAACCGGATTTACACTTTTAGGGTTAAGTACCAGATCATAGTCAGTAGTGGCGCCACTGTGGAGGGGGGGGGGAGGACAGGGCATTCACCGTGAGACAGGCCTGGACCCCTATCGTCCGACGCATGACTAGGATCAAAAATAAAAACAGTCACAATTGGCCTATCCAATTAACGTTATTTTTACTGACAATCACTAATATTGTGATCTAAAAACACATTTTGGAACATACTTGGCAAACTTTTCGCGCCACCGCTAATCATAGTGTCTACTTGCTCCCCAAGGGGCAGTAGACACAACAAAATCTTACTTCGTAGTTGTAGTTGTAGTGGTACCGTAGTGGTAATAGTATAGACGTTCATACATTTCAAGGGGCATAGTCAGGGGATCAAGGGTGCCCTGACCACCTAAACGTAATCTAAATTTTTAAAAATATCCCGATTATATTAGTAATAAATGATCGGTAAAGTGAAAAAAAATATATATGATATATAATACGTAATTTAACTGTTTCCTGCAGTAAATGAGTGGTCCTTACCTCAGACC
This sequence comes from Anneissia japonica, assembly GCF_011630105.1. Taxonomy (NCBI): domain Eukaryota; kingdom Metazoa; phylum Echinodermata; class Crinoidea; order Comatulida; family Comatulidae; genus Anneissia; species Anneissia japonica. The sequence goes on from NW_022692572.1 coordinate 174,735, forward strand.
CGGCGAACATTCCGTGTCTACAAATATCGAATGCTGTGTGTACAATAATAAATGAAGTTTATTTTTTTTTAAATTGTTACAATCATACTAACTCTCTGGTTACCCAAGGTAGCAAATGAAAACACTGTAATTTATTGCAGTAATATTTAGTATAATGAAAGAAGAGTGTAAATTAACTCTTCCTGGTGTAATACAGTTTAACCTCCCTGTAGAAACACCTCCCGTAAGCGATCACCTCCCTTTATACGTCCACTCTCATTATTGTCCCGTTTTTTCTCTCTATCTTATCATCGCATTTGATACCTCTCGTAGGCTACCACCTCCCGTAAGCGACCGCGAACACTTTTTGACTTTGACATTGACATTTTTCTTACATCTAAAACTCTCTTCCACCGATTGTTCGTTCTGCTTTCTCATTATCTTCTTTAAAATTTATCTTTCATTTTCTTTTTTTTTTCTGTTTTAAATTAATTGTTCATGCTCTAGTTTATTATTTTTTGTCTTTAATTGTTATGTACTGAAGATCTCAATTGATCAGCTCCGGCTGGATGGAACACCCTCACAAAATATAGCCTTCCTCGGAGGTTCATGATTATATAATCATTACCCATTGTTGGTGTTGAACCTAGGAAAAGTGAAATCTCTCTCCAAATTTATTTTCTTGTTTACACACTGCGTTCAGGCTCATTTTTTTTTGTTAGAGGTGTATATATTAACGTGGTGAAATTTCTCAATTCTATCTTTTATCACGTAAAATAACGCAGATTTTCCGGGCCCTCGGCCAGTAGGCCCAGACCGGCTGCCCATGTCGCCTCTGGCCCAAACTTAGTTGCTCGCTGCCCTCGCAAGGATTGACCTCTTCAAAGTTTACCCTGGCTGTGCCCCTGATGTCAACTCCAATTATACATCCCACTTCTCTATCTTTCTGGCAGTTGCTTATCTTTTTTAACAGTAAGAAATTACACTAAGTACCAAAGATCGATAAAATATTTCCAAAATTTTTCTGTCAATTTAAATCTCCTAAGTTCACGTAACATATGAGCTTTTGCTGTTCTTTCTTATAATCTAAGTGTGTTACACCAACCAGAACTGTTTGTCAGTGATGACTTGTTCTCAGAGACAATGACTTGTTCTCAGAGACAACAGAAATCTGGTCACCAAATATATACAATGATTTCGTATAATTAACATTCAACAGCAATAGGTCTGTTCAATCTCAATAGTTAATTATTTGTCCGAATAATTATCCAGTCTAAGTGTCTCATGAATTATATAAACATAGGCCTATGGTATTATATTATTCTTACTTCATGGCAGGAACTAAAATTTATGAAATAAAAAACGATTTATTTAACTCAAACAGCTAAAATGTCTTAATGTGTCTCATGGTAATAATAATAATAAAAATAATGATAATAATTATAACAATAACAATAATTATAACAATAACAATAATAATAATAAATAGAGGGCACTCTGAGAGTGCATACCTCTGCCCACATTATATATCTTTATTATAAATTCCTTACGCATATTGCCCCCATGAATAAAATGTATTCAGTGCCGTGCTGATGCCTAAACGGCTTGACCGGTAAAAATATATTTAGTAATACCATGGAGGCATTAGTTTTAAACTAATTCCTCCATGGTAGTACGGACAATGAAATAAAAGAAATCGGGGCAAGTGCACCGGGGCCCAGGCCAGCGGGGGTCCGGGATAACTAGGGAAACAATAATAAAATAAAATAAAATAAATAAATAAAATAAACCTATACATTCATCCAGTATCATTCATGTGTTTTCGCCACGAAAATTGTAAATAAAGCTGACCGTTTATCTATGAAAGCTGGTAGGTAATCACATAGACCTAATGCTTTTTCATAATTTTCATCACGTCTACTACAGTACTCTGAGTTTATGTTTACAATGTATCAAATAGTAAGTTCTTTACGTTATTAATTAATAATTATAAAAGGTTTGGATCCTGGAAATCGTCAATAATACATACAAGTTATAAAATACGAATAACCTGATAGAAATTCGATTGTCAAATAAATACTGAAAACATTGATCAAAATATAAGAAAATTCTAATCAAATTTAAGTCTAAGAGTGGCATTTCCGGCTGTCCAGGGGTGCCATAATCATTAATTTTCAGCACGTTTAAATAAAAGGAAGGATAGATTTTACTTTTCATGTTTCTAAAAAAAAATAATAATAAAACGAATAAATAAAAATGATTAAACTTATACATTCATCCAGTATCATTAATGTGTTTTTCCCACTTGAATTGCAAATAGAGCTGACCGTTTATCGATGAAAGCTGATAATTATTTGCTTCTATTAATATAATTTCATGACTTCTACTACTCTAGAGTTTATTTTTACAGTGTATTAAATAGTAAATTCTTTACGTTAATAGTTTATAATTATAAAAGGCTTGGACCCTGGACATCGTCAATATACATACAAGTTAGAAATTACGAATATACCTGATAGCGATTTGATTGCCAAATTAATACTGAATTAATAATTATATTAAACCAGTGGTGGCGGATTTACGGTAGAGGCCTGGCCCCCACCTCCTAAATCTTTCATAAAATTGAGAAAAAAAAAAAAAATTCTAGTCAAAAGTGCAATTTCTGGCCGTCCAGAGGTGCCATAATCATAAATTTTCTTACCTCAGCCCTAACCATAGTGGGGGCTGAGGTAGATAGACCGTCCATTGTGAAAGTTCTTCTATTTAAAATTCCGGTATCCGCCACAGCACGTTTGAATAAAAGGAAGGATAGCTTTTAATTTTCTTGTTTCTGTACTCGATTTTTTATTACCTGGTAAAATTAGATTAAATTAGTCATCCGTTAAAAGGCCGCACCTTCCGAGGAAGGGGATACCGGATCTGCCCCTCCATTCTGCTGGGGTCCCAGGCGTCCCCATACCCCCAACCAAAGGGTCCGGGCAGAGAAGATGCCCCGGGGCCTGCGGTCACTTTCGTCGGTCCTGTATACGGCAGACAGTTAAAAATGGTTTTTCGTTCATTGTGCCCTTGACCCTTCAAAATTTAGTCACTTTCAGATCTTATCATGGCATATTGTGGCTGAGTTTAACAAGATTCTGATGAAAACTTTGCACTATAGGCCGTTATATTTATAAAATAGTTTCTCGTCAATTGTAACCTTGATCTTTCAACATTTTATGAGCTTTAAATCGTTGGAACATTGTGACCAATTTTCACAAATTTTTGATAAAAACTGTTGGCTGTATGCTCAAAACAAAACAGTAGTTTTTCATTGATTGTGACCCTGACCTTTGATCCTGACCCTTCGAATTATAGTCACATTTAGATCTTTGATTAAGAAATATTGTGTCCAAGTTTGACGAGACTCCGATAAAAACTGTGAACTGTAGGCTGTTCACAGACAAACACACAGAGACAGATAAATAAATAAATTAAGTCAGTCAGTCAGTCAGATCAGTCAAACAATTAATTAATTAATTAATTATAATTAAATAATTATAATTAATCGATTGATTGATTGATTGATTGATTGATTGGTTAACATATAAATACATAAATAAGCAGGTGCGAAAACATTACCTCCTCCAACTTCGTTGTGTCTACATTTTTAAAATTATGTTGTTTTAGCACAAAATGAGTCCTGTTTTTGAAAAATGGTTCCAGATTTTTCATATTTTGCGTAAGATGGGTACACTTTTAAGAAAATGGGTACAGATTTTTCATATTTGTGAGTAAAATGGGTTCACTTTTAAGAAAATGGGTCCACAATATTTGAATTTACGCTTAAAATGGGTCCACAGTGATATTGTTCCGCACTGTTTTGCTACAGCATTGTATATAAGTGATGTGATGATGATGAGTTTTACAAAAAATGTCATTTTCTGATCATCTAGAGGTACTATTTCCTCAAATTCTCGCGGTGGGTGTCGCCTCACGAATTAGGCTCCCCTATCCAAATTTAAGTTTGAGATTTTAATTTCCGGCCATCTAGAGGTGCCCTAATCATAAATTTTCTTACCTCAGCCCCAATCATGGTGGGGCTGAGGTGGGTGGTTCCTCAATCCGTAAAAGTCCCTCCCTGGGTCACCTCTCTATTGAATTCCTAGATCCACCCCTGTTGAGTTTTATATTATTGTCGTTAGGCTTACTGTACTAATATTATGTATGATGCGTTTATCGCAATTTTCACTTTATCATCTCAGAACAGCCCTAAAAACTTTCAGAGCGCGCTACTTTCCAGGGGGCTTCTCGCCTGGTCTAGATGTGTATAAGAGACAGCCGCATAACGGCTCCCCACCCCCCGCTTTAAAAATCCTGGCTACGTCCCTGACACACATCACACAAAAGTAACAACCTGAGTAGGCCACCAAAAGACACGTTTATCAAACAAACATCGTTCGCATTGTTCCTACAGCGTATTATCAAGAGGCATGATGTTGTTTTAAAAAATGCATAACCAATTCAAATAAACAACAGCAATTAAAATGAAATCTGAACTAAAATTGGGTAAGAAGATGGAAGACTCAACCATGGAGAATGGAAGACCACGAATTATAAATTGTATATTATCCGAGATTGAATCATGTAGGCCTACCCCGTTTGTATGGGGTGCCATTCGCAGCAAAAGTTCATGTTAAAATCAAAATGTAATTGCAAAATTCAATGTCTAATTTATCAAAACGTAGGCGTAAAAGTCTACTACAAATGTAAAAATAACCACAAATGTCCAGACATTCTACCCGCAAATGTCCAAATAACCGCAAATGTCATAACATCAACCACAAATGTAAAAATAACCATAAATGTAAAAACAATTCACTTACAAATGTAAACATTTCCATTTTTACCTCAAATGGCATAACATGTCAACGGCAAATGTAAAAATTTTCCTAAGCGCTTAAACTTTTAAAATATTGAAAGACATTAATTAACTGCTATAGTGGAACAGCTAAAGCACCAAGTTGCGCATTTGAGTAGCGCAGCTGAGAGCCAAGTCGTGCACGTTATTACCAAAGCATGAAACTTATCACAAAATATCTTTGATATGTGTTGATTAAAAAAAATGTGTGCCAAGTTTCTGAGGCCTACTATGGCCGTCAATTTGAATTAAAAGGGCCTCTAAAGAAAAAAGGCTCCGTATATCTTGGCAACGGAGAATTGTAGAGACTTAATTTTGGGTTTAAATTGTTTGGAACATACATGTTTCTTTTTGGACTAATGCAATATTTTGTCCACGAGTGACCAGAAAGGACATTTATAAACTTTGACCTACAACATTTACAGTATATCCCTATCTCTATAACCGTTAATCATTGAGACCTAATTTTGGCCTCAAATTGTTCAAAACATGCATGCTTCTATTTGCACTAATGTAAGTTTTTTTGTCCAATGGTGACAGAAAATGATGCTTCTGACCTTTGACCCTATAAGTAAACTGTAACATATCATATCTCAATTACCGTTGGTCATAAAGACCTAATTTTGGCATCAATTTTTTTCAGAATGTGCATGTTACTTTTTGAACAACTGCAACGTTATTTTTTTCTAAAAGTGACACGAAATGACATTTCTGACCTTTGACCTAGGTAGCATATCCATAACTATTAGTCATAGACACCTAATTTTAGTCTTAAGTTTTTTTCGGGGAACACTGTATATGTATACATTTGCCTTTAGTCCAAAAATGATCGGAAATGACATTTCTGATCTTTGACCCTAGATAACCAGTACCGTATAATTATACATATCTGTATATCAAGTGTATATTATGGTCTTATCTATATTTTCTAGTAAAGAATTTTGTCTTATGGCCGACGGATATATATCTGACATCTGACTTAATTACCGTAAAATATCGATCAAATTCTTCCTAATTTACTTACATTTTTACTATAATTTGTAGCGACTTAATTGTGGACTTAAATGCTTGAAAATGCTTCTATTTGCCTTAACTGAAACTTTTGTTGAAAAATAGTGTAAATTCTTGTTTTGATCTTTGAACTTAGTAATAAAATTCCATATTTATTTTATTTAATCATTTATTTATTTTATTTCTCATAAATACAATACAATATACAATCATGACAAACATTCAAAAAATATCTGACCATAGATATTATTTTTTGTTTTATTAAAAAAAAAAATGTTTCTTTTATAATCTATATAAGCCTGCAGATCTAATACATTGTATTGATTGGTAAGGTGAAGACGCCACCTTAAGTATGCGATTAATAATATGTAATTAATAATTGTTTGCTTTTCCATTATTATATTTTGACTGCATAATAAACAAAAATATCCAATTACATTGTATCTTATACTCTTTTGACAAACATTTGTTTGATTAAAACAGTTTATTTCAAGTTATTTCCACCCGGCCCGTCGCCACCCGGCCTTTTTCCACCCTAGGCCTTTAGCCACCCGGCATTTAGCCACCCAGCCTTTAGCCACCCGGCCTTTTGCCACCCTAGGCCCGTAGCCACCCAGGCCTTTTGCCACCCGGCCTTTTGCTACCCGGCCTGTTGCCACCCGGCCCTTGCCACCTGGCCGCTTGCCACCCTAGGCCCGTTGCCACCCAGGCCCGTAGCCACCCGGCCTTTTGTCACCTTTGGGAATGAATATTATATTATTTTGCTGGGTTTTTTTACACAGATTTGTACTAGTAGGCCTACTGTAGATTTTTTTCTTAATTAAATTTACTTTCCATTTTAATATTTAATTATTAGTTTACTGTATTTTATTTCAAACAATTGTCCATGTGCCTTCTTACCACCAGGAGAAAACTGCAGAAATAAACATTGTTATAAATCCGCACAAAGAGAGAAATACTTCAATGTAGTTTATTTTTATATTTTATTTTTAAGTATATTCTTATTCTAAAATAGAAAGAAATAGCCTGTGCTTTTACAATTAAAAAACAACACATTTATGATAATAAAAGTTATATATCCCTTTATTTAAAAAAAAAATCACATAAAATTAATAACATATGGTGGCCAAAGGCCAATTTGCATGTTATTTACAAGAGATAATTACAATAATTATTATAATTTTTAAATATTTAAAATTCATAATAATATAAAAATACAATAATTTAACAAAAATTTATCAAAAATTTAACAATAATTTAACGATAAGTTGTCAATAATTTGATTTGATTTGAGCAACTGAATAATAAAAACAGAATGGGCATCTTGCCGGTTCAAGCTTGCTGTTGGTTAATGAGTTTGATATAATAGGGAATTGGGCTATTAAAGAAACGTTTCGTTTTAGAATTAAGTTGGGTAATAGTATCGTTATTACGTAGGTTCCTACCGTGATTTTCTAGTTATATAATATAACCACAAGCCTATATTATGTGTGTATAATTAACTTTGTGGAATTTATTTGGTATTTCTCTTTTTTATGCGGAAATTTATTAAAAGCATAGGCCTATATAATTATTTTCTCATGAGAAATAACCGTCAATGATAAACTTTGGATAAAGCCCTTCTCGTTAGCGGTAAACTACAAAGGATATTGCGCTCAGTGACATTAACGATCTAAGCAAACTAATCCTCCTGCTTGTTTATACCGTGACTGGGGCTATATGTTCAGATTATAGGGTCTTCAAGCCTAATTTGCGTGGCCTTCAATATACCAGAGCTTATATGATCATACATTTGGCTTAATATCTGAAAAACAACAAAATTGTGAGAGGTATATATAATTATGTATGGGCATAGGCCCATTTCTTATAGCGGTAGCAGCATTAACATATTAACATATTCAACATGTTAATAATAATAGCTTACCATTGCTATTTTCATCATTGTCACTATTATGTTCATTATTATTTCCACACTCACAGGCAAGTCAATTAAAACAAATTTAAAAAAAATCTGTTCAATTTATAACACTACAAGAATTTTTATTCATGATGTTCTGCCTTCACAAAAAAATGTAAAAAAAACATACACACATACTCACTAACTAAAAACAGTACATACTGAGAAAACATAATATATAGGCCTACGTCTGAATACATACAAATAAAGATGGAACGCTAATCAGGAATCTACTTCATACGTGTGCCTTTCTTGATGGTTAACCGCAACGAATTCTCGTTGTTTACAATCTGCCAAACAATCAATTCATTTATAGGGCCTGTTTCTGCTGAGAAAAGATCCGTATTTTTTTGTCAGTGGAAATGGGTCCCATAAAATAAAACCCGAATTCAAATACCGGTTTTGAAAACCCCAATTGAATTTGGTCTCGATCGCCGAATACCGTACTCAAACCCGTATTCACCGAGCAATTTTTAGCTGCAACGCAATAGCGGTCTCAGTTTGACCACAGGTTGACCTGACCTAGCATGCTGTCAAATGGTACTCGGAACATAAACAACTCTCATCTTGGCGCGAAGTGTGTATTTTAATTTTTTGATTTAGCAAACGTACCAGTAATGTCGGGCGTAATTTGGACCGACGCCATCACAAGACTAGTGATTAATCTGTGGGGGAAGGAAAAGATGAGGGGGAGGCTAGTCGGCTAGCTAGTTCGCCTAACGAACTCGCTGTGGGTAAAAATGACGTCATTGCACAACGACCTCCTTAGGAGAAACCGGTTTCTGTTCGTGTTAAAATTAAACTGCAATGCAGTCTTTGTTTATAAACAATTATGAAAACCGGTTTCACTGAATATCGTACTTCTGTATTTTGTCAGTAGAAACAGGCCCATAGTCAGTACACATAGTTTGGCAAAAATGCCAAGAGTAAAATTTCTGCGAATACAATGCACAGGCCTACTATACAACTAATTGGTGGCAACGGGCCGGGTGGCAAAAGGCCGGGTGGTAACGGGCCTAGGTGGCAAAAGGCCGGGTGGCAACGGACTAGGGTAGCAAAAGGCCGGGTGGCTAAAGGCCGGATGGCAAAAGGCCTAAGGTGGCAAAAGGCCGGGTGACAACGGGCCGGGTGGAAAAAGGCCGGGTGGCAACAGGTCAGGTGGCAACGGGTCTAGACCCATGTTAGTTTTTGTTAGCCATAACCACATCCCTGAAAACTTGGGATACCGGGATGATGTCCGGCTGAAATAGAATACCTTTAACCATAACTAGATTTTAAATAGTGCTTCCTTCCAAAAACGGATGGATGTTGACAGATGTTTGTATGGCTCCTGAGCCACCAAATCTGTAATTCAAATATTTATTTTTTTGTTTTTATTTATATATTTATTAATTTGTTTTTAGGTGGTATTTCTGCAATACAAAGTATTCACACTGAGGTTTCAAGCTATATCAGAAAATTACTTACAATTCGATATGTTCTATATGTAGATTAGGATCATTTATTTAAATACTGAACAGCATATTGTAGATAAAAGCATTTAATTAAAAATGAAAAGCATATAGTTATATTTAAAGATTTTAGTACTGAGAAGCACGATATGCATAAATCATTTTTTAACAGATTTAATTTCTGTGAGGCATGTTCTTCATTTAGCTACTTTTTTTAAACCGTTTTAAATATTGAGAAAATATTAAAAAGTTTTAAATATTTTTTTTGTTAAAACAGATTTAAATACTGTGAAGACTATTGTAGATAACACTTTTTTTTACATATTTAAATACTGTGAAGCCTATTGTGGGTAACAATAAAACAAGATCGACTACTAACATGTCTACTAGTATATTATTATGTTGTTTTGTAGCATTGTAAACAACATTTTTGAAACCCATTCTTATAAGTAACCTAATCATACATTTCTACCAACCTTTAATACTAAAACTAAAAATAAGTAGACCCTTTTATGTACTGAAGTACTTATTAGTATTTACATTAATTGCATACAATTTGCTAATTTTCCCTATTCCCATGTCTACTGACTGTAAAATCTTGGTTTCGGTCTCAAATTATTCATATATAATTAATTTTACTCACTTTTAGTTCAAATTTTTGAAGGCACCTAGACTACAGTTTTGACCTTTGACCTGGCAGATCACTTTAGTTGCGTGTAACTTCATAATCAATTCAATTCAATTCAACTTTTATTGTCAAACACAGTGAGAACATGGTTTGAAATTCTTCTTGTTTGTTCACAGTTAAAATGTAAGTTAAAACAAGACACAAAGGATAAAATCACAGAGGAAACAGCAAAACTGTAAAAACAATAAAAGTCTGCTAAAAGGTTAAAAAGGCTAAAAACATTAAAAAGGAGTTAAAATTGGTTAAACATTTTGTGAAAAATCAGCTTTGGCAAAGGCAAGCAGATTTGGGAATACAGCATAGGCCTATCTTTTCCACATTTTATTAAATTGTCTCATAGCGACTTGGGAGAAATGATTTACAAATTCTATTTGTCCGCATCCTTGGATATAACATACGTCCAGTCCTGCTGAGTGCGAGGTACTGATTAAGAGGGTGATTAACATCTGATATAATTACTTCCATTTTTTTACACATTGCACTGTTAACACAATCTTCTATATTCTTACTGTTTTTAGTCCCAATAATTCTGTCAGCTGTTCTACTAATTCTTACAACTTTTTTCATGTTCTTTTTATCAAGGCTATAAAACCAGACTATTGCACTAAAAGTTAGAATTGATAAAATGACTGATTCATAAAAGAGTACCATGATTTTATTACATACATGAAATTTCTTTAAACGTCTTAGGAAGTACAACCTCTGATTGCACTTACTGGTAATGTGCTTTGTATTCTCTTTCCAGTCAAGCTTATCATCAATAATTGTACCAAGATATTTATGGTGTTTAACAATTTCAACCTTATCATGTATAATAGTCAGGTCATCATGTGTCTTGTTGCCTTTTCTAAAATCAACGATAATCTCCTTTGTCTTTTTAACATTTAACTTTAAATAATTATCTTGGCACCATGTTGAAAAGCGATTGACATTCTCAAGATATACCCGAGTGTCATTATCCTTCACAAGGCCAACTAGGCAAGTGTCATCTGCATATTTAACAGTAAAAACTTGTTTATTTGTACATTTAAAATCGTTAGTATATAAAGAGAAAAGAAAAGGAGATAAAACACAGCCCTGGGGAGCTCCAGTATTGCACGTACGTATATCAGAGTTAAAATTGTTAAAACTGACAAATTGCTCCCTATCCTTTAAAAAGTTGTTGATCCATAAAATAAGAGATGGGTTAATACCTAAAACATTCATCTTCTCCATTAAAATATGAGGTTTAATTGTATTAAATGCTGAGGAAAAATCTAAAAATAAAACTCTAGCATATGCATCAGCACTCTCTAGTTGAACAAGAATTTTATGCAATAGGGTAGTAATGGCATCTTCTACACCTCTCTTAGGACGGTAAGCAAATTGATATGGATCTGCTTTATCATTTAGTATAGTGAAAAACAGGGCCTCCGTGACCATTTTCCGGGGACCAAGGTTTCTCTGCTGATTCGGCATCACTAGGGTATAAATAAAAAAATGAGCGGGAGTGAGCCTCCTGAAAAAGGGCGGAACATGTTTTTTGGCGGCCATTTTTAAAATGGCCGCTAAAATCAAGAGAATGGCTCATAACTTTACTTCTACTCCATGAAAAAGGGTAAATCT
>NW_022692572.1:186404-193567 GCF_011630105.1 Anneissia japonica
CCCTAATAACATATAGTTAGACACCATATTTACCCTTTTTCATGGAGTAGAAGTAAAGTTATGAGCCATTCGCTTGATTTTGGCGGCCATTTTAAAAAATGGCCGCCAAAAACATGTCCCGCCCTTTTTCAGGAGGCTCACCCCCGCTCATTTTTTTTATTTATACCCTAGTAATGCCAAATCAGCAGAGAAACCTTGGTCCCCGAAAAATGGTCACGGGGGCCCATTTTTTCACTATACTAATTGGTTTCATTAAGGATCTCACATTTAACTAGTTTTTCAAAGCATTTCATAGGCACGGCAGTGAGAGCAATAGGTCTGTAATCATTTAGCATTCTAGGGTTACTAATTTTGGCCAGTGGATGGATTAATGAGCGTTTCCATAATGCAGGTACTTCATGAGAACTGAGTGACCAGTTGTATAAACGAGAAAAAACATGGGACAATTGCTCATTGCATTCCTTTAAAACTTTTCCACTGACACCATCTGGACCTCTAGATTTTCTAGGGTTAATTGTTTTAAACACACGCTTAACATCCAATGTGTTAATCATTGCTAGATTTACATCTGTCATGCTATCTCTAATATTATTTTCAATTTGATACCTAATGTCACTAAAATCATGATCATTATCAAATCGCAGGTAGAATGAATTAAGATCAGTAGCCATTTTTTTTTTATCATAATCTGTTTTAACACTATTTACACATTTTTGGTCATAACCTGTCATCATTTGCATACACTTCCACACTTGCTTGGTATTTCCAGACTTGAACTTTTCTTCTACCTTTTGTCCATACTTTCTCTTGCAGCGTGAAACATCATGTTTTATCTCTTTTTTTATTTCTTTTCTGTTCATTTCATCAGTGCATTTATACTTTCTTTGGAATAATTTCTTAATACTTCCATTGAGCCATGGTTTGTTGTTCGGATATACTTTGATTTGCTTTCCTTGAACAACAGACTTGACACAAAAATCAATATAATGTGAAATTGCTTCCGTTGCTCCATTTAACGTAGCTCCTTCAAAGAAGACATCCCAATTTGTAACTTCAAAACACCCTCTTAATGTTTCAATGCCAACTTGAGACCAAATTCTTATTGACTTAATAGTAGGTTTAATTGCTAAATATAATAATAGGATTGCTAAAAATAATAATAGGTCAATTAAATTGACTTTAATGTCATATTGTTTAGAAGTTGTGATTTTATCAGAAATTAACAATAAATTGTATTTCTCAGTGATTTTGTTTTAACAACAATCGCCACCCTTGCATTTACAGTACTTGGAACACTATATTCTAGCTCTTTTACAGGGACACAAATTCTTGCGAGCACATTTGCCACACGTGCAGGATCTGGCAGGCCATCAGGTTTCGAAATCACAATGTCAGGGACTAATAAACTGCAACTCCTTACAAAACCAAAATTCTCAGCATTGATAATTGATGTGGCATCTCTAAATGGGGCTTGGGCCCACAGCTGCTGTTGGTAGGAGCTTCTATAGATATTTTTTCTTGCATTAGTCGAGGTACAAGCTGTTCTCCCAGTCCATCTTAAGGGTATTGCTATCAAATGCAGCAAGGCGCAGATCGTCAAATGTCTCAAGGTCTGTTGATGGTTTAAAACACTTGACCAAAATGGTTTCTGCCATCTGTACTGCATCCCGCACGGTTCTGGGTTTGGTCTACAGGACAAACAAAACTTTTTATGATGGTCGATCATTCGCTTTGCATCATCACTTATAGAAAACAGTCTTCTCGACATCATGCTATCAGCAACATTACCAGCAGACCCATTATTAATGTCTTGGGGACCCCTGTCTTTGCCACCATCCCAAAATGTCATGTGGAAGGGCAAACTGAGATAGTGTCCGGGATTGGTTAGGGTGGTGACGGTGACCCCACAGATTCTGTATATACAGTATACATTTTGGTATGCCATTTCTTCGTATTGTGTGTGTGTATTTGATTATTTAAATATTTTATTTATTTTATAATGTGAAGCAAAAAGGAGTTTTTTCGTGCATTATGCGCTAGGTTAGCGTTTTGCAAACTGTAGGTCGCGACCCACCAGTTGAATCGCCGAAATATTTTGGCGGGTCGCGAGACCTTGACAGAAATCACAAAATTTTAGCTAGGCCCTAACTTGTAGAGACCATATCAGCATTTAGATACCTTGAAATAAGGTTGGTTTTTTGACACATCTCGTCGAAAAGTCACCTCACAACTAAAACAATGAGTAAACTTGAGGGAAAAGTCTTGTCTGAGCGCGCATATCGTCACACCAAGTTTTTCGCTTTGATGTGTTTTGACATCAAAGCTACCTAGCTCTGCGTGTCGTAAACTTCAAAAGTGCACGCTTAGGAATCTATCTAGAGTGGCGATTGAGTTTACATGGGCTCACTTGAGTTGAAAAAACGGAATTTTTGAGACGATCCCTGCACAGTAGGTATCACAGCCCAAAAGTACACTGTAGCTAGTTTTCAGCTCTCCACATGCAGTGAGTGTTGAATTACTAAGATGATCCCCTAGACATTCACCAACATTACAGGATGTCATGTAACGTTATCTCTCTCAACAGATGATAGTTTGATCGTTCAATCTGGTAGAACATTTTAATTCAATAATTAAACACTGGTGATCTTCAATGCTGTAGGTAGGCTACCCTAGGCCCTAGGCGGGGCGCTAGGGTCTCATCTACGCTAGGCTAGGCCTACCCTAGACTAGCTAGCCTAAATAAAGCACGATTTATTGCCATTGGGGTGAGTGACTTGAGACCTATACATTCAACAGCTGATTGGATTAATTGATTTCTGGGCCCTTTGTTAAATATTAGAATGGTGATTAGATGCAAGGGGCGTACGCCCTTCCCCCAATTTTTGTTGCAAAAAACTTTCACCCACAGTGTTTAACGGGCCGGCAGAACCGGGTTGGGGGGGGGGGCGTTTTTGGCAAAAAATATATGTCTGGAGATTTTTGTATGATTGGAAAGAAATGCAAGAAATGAAAGAGAGAAGGAGGCGAAGGATGGGACAGAGAATGTTTATCCAGTCCCCAACCGAGTTAAATTTTCTCGCGATTCACATTGGCGGATCTGGGGAGGGGGTTATGGGTCCTGACCCCTCCCTTGGCCAACAAAAAAAAAAGGGAATAAAAATTTAGACATAACTTTTCAGGACCCGTAAGCTGATTTTTTTTTTTTTTATGTTACAATAAGAAAATTAGAATTTTGAAGAACGTCATTAAAACACGTCGGGAAAGCTTATTTCCTGCCATCTAGGAATCAAAATTTTCCCAGGGGACAATCCCCGGACCACCCTTTCTTTTTGGGATTTATCGATTCATGGAAAAAAGAATAGGCGTGCAACCACTCATTTACTTATGTATGTTAACACACATAAAATAAGACATGAGAAAAATTTACCTGACCATTTTCAAGGGGGAAAAACCTTAAATTTTGAAGAACTTAAAAAGTCATTTAAAAGACATTTCAGAAGTCAGGAAAGCTCATTTCCCGCATTCTAGAAATCGAAATATTTCCGGGGTAACCCGAACACCCTTGTCCTTCGGAATTCATTGATTCATTAAATCATTTTCAAGAGGAGAAAAAAATTGAATTTTGAAGAAATAAAAAGTAATTAAAAGACACCTCAGAAGTCGGGAAAGCTTATTTCCCGCCTTCTAAGAATCAAAATTTTCCCGGGGGAGAACCCCCCGACCCCCCTCTTTTTTGGAATTTATTGATTCATGGAAAAAAATTGTATGCAATTACTCAATTGGTTTATGTATGTAAACACACATAAAATAAGACATGAGAAAAAATTACCTGACCGTTTTCAAGAGGGGAAAACCTTGAATTTTCACAGCTGTGATTAGATGAATTATTATTTTAATGACACATTTTATAGTTGCATATTGCGGCTACCCTGAATATTAAAATTTTTTTTAAAGACATGCACCTATTTTTTTTTTTTTTTTTTTTTTTTACTGAAAACTTCCATGCTAGATATTTTTTTTTTTTTTTTGTTACTGAAATCTACCATGCTAGATATTCAAAATTGACTTAATACAAACTCATATTCCTCAAATGTGCTGGGCTTCAAGGGGGCGAAGCCCCCTTGCACCCCCATCAAGGGATCTGCCCCTGGACCTCGCCGGGGGCCTAGGCGGCCCCTGGCCCCCCAGCCTAAAGCTACTCGCTTCGTCTAAAAAGTTTGCGGAACGCTGCGCTAGGTCAACAAGTGTCTTCTTATCATTATTACTATTATTATTAGAGTCGCAGGAGTATCCTAGAAAGATTAAACACAAGTCTCTATGGCCAACCGTTTTTTGAGATATGGATATGCTAGTTATCTAGGGTCAAAGGTCAAAAATGCCATTTCCTATCACTTTTGGGCGAAATATTACATTAGAGCAAATACAAACATGCATGTTCTGAAATATATGAGGCCAACACTAACAGTTTTTTTTAAACAGTTTTTATCAGAAATTTTAAAACTTGGCCACAATGTTCCATTACCAAAGATTTGGAAGTGACTAAATTTTAAAGGGTCAGGGTCAAAGGTCAAGGACACAACGATCGAAAAACTTGTATAATTGTTGGCCGTATAGACGTGTGTGTGTGTGTGTGTGTGCTTATACGTTCTTACCGGTAAAGCCTAAACAAACATATGACGTCCATTAATTTTATAGTGATATAATTACGAGAAAACAGTTTGGTGTAGTGGTTTAGAAGAGTGTTTTCTATGCTAGCAACCCCGGGTTCAAATCCCAAGGAGTCGTTACCTGTTTTTTTTTTATGCGTGGAAAATTTATACCGAGGAGAATAATGATGTGGGCGGAGTCCACACCCTACCACGAGTCGTCACCAAAGATTATTCACCTCATCCTTGAGTCATACCTGTAAGTTTCCTTTAGATCTGTCCAGCCGTTCCAGAGTTACTTTGAACACAACACACACACACACACGAAAGCACCAACTTACAAGACTAAAAAATATCATTTGGGACACCCCTATCTCCTTTGGGACATCCCTATTCAGAGGACACTTATCCGTGAAACGAGGGGCGATATAACTTTAAACACTGCGGCCAACCCCTATTAAGGGAAGGGGACGCCCCTATTAAGGGGACAAGACTCCTGAGTGTGCCAAATGGTCAAATAACCCCAATTAAGAGACACTAATTTTTTTCTATTGTATTACAACAAATACAAGAGGGTTAAAATAAGAAAAATTCACTCAACTTTATATATTGACACATTCTGACACATTTTGAGCAACTTATTAAGGAATTTTCACAACCTTTCTAACTATTATCACCTTTCTACTGCTGTTTGTCAAGGGCGAGCTTTTGTTAAACTACCTGTCACAGGTGACATTATAATTTTAGATGTTTATTTAATTTTTTTGTCATTATTAACGAACGGGTTTGCTACCAATAAGGATACGGAGAAGTTACGTTATATCCAGGGTTGTGCTGTGTATGCAAATGAGGGAAATTGTGCAGGTCAATACTAAACTGATACGAGGTGGCGGTTGCAGCTAAAACTACGGATCTAAATGAGCTACGGTACCTGCATGGTGAAAACCAGAAATTTTACATACTCTTGATACGTGAGTTACAGTGAACTTATTATTGAGTTAAACATTGAATTTTGTGAACGTGAGATACGTTACAAAAATAACAAGAAGTTGAAGTTGAGACCGTATATGCGAGCTACCTCACAGTGCAGAAAACGTACGGAAGTGAAATGCATTATTTTGAATTGGAATGGTGAACTCTACCAGCTAATAACGGAGTGAATAAAAGTGAATAAAAAACTTATTGTTGAAATAAATATAATATAGAAAGCAAATTGATATTACATAATTGTGAAAAGAAATTAATGATCATAAGATAAGCCATCTAAGTCAAAAGATATTTGCTACGTATACAGATATATATATATATATATATATATATATATATATATTTAATGAAGACGATTGAAACTCCTGTGATAGTTTAAATGCCATAAGGATAATTAGTAATGTTTAAACTGGTAACCAATGGTTATTCTATTTTATAGCGTAATATTTGATGAAAGAGCTGTACTGATAAGTTGTATTGTTAAAGAATTAATGTGTAACTACTACTACTTGTTAACTACTACTTGTTAATTACGGTAGTATTTGTTTGAGATGATTAGAAAACGTTTAATAATAGTGATGAAATTCCATGATGAAAGTTAATATGAGTGATGAATTCGATGATGACAGTTAATGTTAGTGATGAAATTCCATGATGACAGTTAATATTAGTGATAAAGAGTGAGGTTTTTTTTAAAAATTAAACAGAAAATTGAAATGATAGGATACTACGTGTATCATAGCTACACATACAAAACCGTGATGAGCAATAAGTGATGCTAACGAAGTGATAATTCTTTCTATTATATCAGCCTAGATAGTGAGACAGCGAGTTTTAGATCTGCGACGACGAGTTACTTGGAACGGTATGACATTAATGTAAGGCATATGCGCATGCGTAATTATATTTATAATGCTTGGGTTTCGTCGAGTTCATTCGTAGAGGACGTGAAATCAGCCGGGAATCCGTCGTCACAGACATACACTTCTGACCAATCACAGTACGTCAATTGGCAGTCGATCATGTCAACACCAGGTCAACACTAGATTCGTTTTCAAGCTCGCGAATGTCTTGCTGGGCTTTGTTGTTCAACAAGAAAATATGGCTGGAAAATTGTAAGTTTAAACGTTGTATATGAATATGATTACTTTTGTTTCAATGATTGATAATGGTATAGGCATATATATCACTTTTATTTTTGTTTGCTTTCATAGAGTAAAAATAACGTAATGCTTCGATTTGAGAACTGCGACTTCTCTAAACATATTTAAATACAAATTGTACGAGGCACTAATTAAGAAAATATAATCGGTTACGACCATGTGCTTTAAATGCAGGGCCCCAATGGAAACCAGTGTTTTAACTGTTTGGGCTACCCTGGGTAAACAAATGTAAATAAATAAATATCCATATCTAAACTTCGCGAACGCCCACCCATACCATAGGCCTAGGCCTATTAATTTATAGTGTAGGCCTATATAAAGGCCTAGCCTAGGCCTAGTAGTATAGGCCTAGGCTAGGTCTATATTA
>NW_022692572.1:194535-200166 GCF_011630105.1 Anneissia japonica
TTGTAGGACATGGTAAGCTTCAGCCTCGACCAGAGAAAATACAAAGTATCCTGGATGCAAAACGGCCGGAAACGAAAAAACAACTACGATCTTTCCTGGGAATGACCAATTATTATAGAAGGTTCATTCCGAGTTAAGATGTGTATAAGAGACAGGTCCAGAAGTAGACAAATATAAATCAGACGTAAGCGCTTGTATGGTTGTAAGGAAGGTGGCGTCATTAGATGAATGTTGCATGAACGAAGAGTGTAGTCAGGTAACGCTTAAATGTGGGCATTTTCTTCCTATTATGAGCGCAGCTTGTAGCAATTCACTAATTAAGAGAATGCCAGTTTCCACAGGTACTGTTGGCTCACATCGAGTTTCTGTTCTTCGTGACAGTGGTTGTAGTGGTGTGGTGGTAAAGAAGGAGTTTGTGTTACCTGGACAACTGACTGGTAAGATAAAAACATGTGTTTTAATTGATGGTACCGTTAGAAATCTTCCTGTTGCTGAAATAGAAATCAGTACTCCCTTCTTTTCGGGCCATACCCAAGCCCTTTGTATGGATAGCCCAATCTATGATTTGATATTAGGAAATATTGAAGGTGTGAGATCTCCGGAGGATCCTGACAAGACTTGGACGGACCACCAATTCCCAGTATGCGCAGTCCAGACCAGAGCACAAGCTAAGAGCCAAGAAAAACCGTTCCATATATTAAAAACTCCAGAATCCAACCAAAATATCACACCAGAGAAAATGAAGACCGCTCAAGAAGAAGATGAGACTCTTCAAAAGATGAGGGATTTCGCCAAGAACGAGAGCGTTAAAGTAAGTAAATATCAAGCTGTTTCTACTTTTCTGTATAAGAATAATCTTCTTTATAGGAAGTTTAGTTCACCTTCGGTTGATCATGGGAAT
This sequence comes from Anneissia japonica, assembly GCF_011630105.1. Lineage (NCBI taxonomy): Eukaryota > Metazoa > Echinodermata > Crinoidea > Comatulida > Comatulidae > Anneissia > Anneissia japonica. The sequence goes on from NW_022692572.1 coordinate 195,437, forward strand.
AGTTTCACGCAACTTGTTGTTCCGAAGGTGTTTCGCACACAGGTGATGCGGCAAGCCCATGAAACCTTATTTGGGGGTCACCAAGGAGCTAAGAAAACAACTGACAAAGTTCTTACTAAGTTTTTCTGGCCTGGTATATCTGCAGATATTTCACGTTACTGTCGTTCTTGTGACATTTGCCAAAGAACGGTCAAAAAGGGTCGTGTGACTAAAGTTCCTTTGGGCAGTATGCCACTGATTGAGACACCCTTTGAGCGCATAGCTGTCGATATTGTTGGCCCTATTCATCCTATGTCAAAAGATAGAAACAGGTACATATTAACCATCATTGATTTTGCTACACGTTACCCAGAGGCGGTGGCATTACCTAATATTGAAGCAGAGAGAGTGGCTGAAACTTTAGTGAGAGTGTTTTCCAGAATTGGGATTCCAAAAGAAATGTTAACGGACCAGGGATCACAGTTTACATCAGAGTTAATGAATCAGGTAAGCAGACTTTTGTCCATTAAACAAATGATGACTTCACCCTATCACCCTGCCTGTAATGGACTCGTTGAAAGGTTTAATGGGACATTAAAGCAAATGCTTAAACGGATGTGTGCCGAGCGCCCCACAGATTGGGATAGATACCTTGACCCTCTTCTTTTTGCCGTTAGAGAGTCTCCACAAGAAAGTCTTGGGTTTTCCCCTTTCGAACTGCTTTACGGGCGTAAGGTTCGTGGGCCAATGTCAATTTTGCGGGAGTTATGGACAGGGGAAGTCGATACCCCAGAAACCAAAACCACGTATCAGTATGTTCTAGATTTGAAAGAACGATTAAATGAAACGTGCCAAGTTGCACAGAAGAACTTGCTGAAAGCAAAGGTTAGGTATAAGCAAAATTACGATAAGAAAAGTAGGCTACGTAAATTTGAAGTAGGTGATAAGGTCCTCTTGTTGTTACCGACTGACAGAAATAAGCTCTTGCTTCAATGGAAAGGACCGTTTCCAATAGTAACAAAGGTTGGAAATCTAGACTACCGTATTGATGTTAATGGTAAATTAAAGATTTTTCATGCCAACCTCTTGAAGTTATATTATGAACGGCCTAAAGACGTAGGTGCAGCGTTAGATGATGGTTTAACTGAATCCCCAGATTGTGTCTTGGATTTGGTCAGCACAGCCGTCATTGAATGCGAGTATGAAAATCATCAGAAATATCACATGTCTAATGAAAATCTTTTGCAGCTTCATCCCCTTGTAGCAAAAGAAACCACAGCAGATGTTCATATTAGTAAGGATCTTGATGAGTCTGGCAGAGCGGATGTAAAACGACTGCTAGGCAATTACATAGACGTCCTCACGGATTTGCCGGGCAATACTACATTAGGACATCATGAAATTAATCTGAAAACAGATGAACCAATTCGTACTAAACCATACCCACTACCTCACGCACTCAGAGATACAGTAAAAGACGAAGTGAGTATGATGTTGAAAATGGGAGTAATCGAACCTTCTTGTGCCCCGTATGCATCCCCTATAGTTTTGGTTAAAAAACCAGATGGATCTAATCGATTCTGTGTCGATTTCCGAAAAATTAACCAAGGTACAATATTTGATGCTGAACCAATACCGGATCAGGAAGAATTGTTTACGAAATTGGCCAAAGATCACTTTTTCTCAAAAATTGATCTCAGTAAAGGTTATTGGCAGGTTCCCATGGAAGAAGCATCTAAACCCCTCACCTCATTTATAACCCCAGATGGGTTATTTCAATTTAAAGTTTTGCCGTTTGGCTTAGTCATTGCACCGGCTACTTTTAGTAGGATCATGAGAAAGTTGTTGTATGGTATGGATGACATCCTCAATTATATTGATGATATTCTTATTCACACTGCTTCTTGGGAACAGCATAAGGTAGTATTAAAGGAATTGTTTCGACGGTTGCGTGCGGCGAACTTGACAGCACGCCCCAGCAAGTGTTTTATTGGGTACGAAACAATTGAATTTTTCGGGCATGTTGTAGGACATGGTAAGCTTCAGCCTCGACCAGAGAAAATACAAAGTATCCTGGATGCAAAACGGCCGGAAACGAAAAAACAACTACGATCTTTCCTGGGAATGACCAATTATTATAGAAGGTTCATTCCGAGTTACTCTGTAATTGCTTCACCTTTGACTGACAAAACTAAAAATAAAGAACCAAACAAAATAAGTTGGGAAGTAAGTCAAGAAAATGCTTTTATCATGCTCAAGGCTAAGTTAACAAGTTCTCCTATTCTTTGTCTCCCAGACTTAAGTAAACCATTTGTTTTAAGGACAGATGCCAGCGAAGGAGGAATTGGAGCCGTTCTGCTTCAGAATTACGGAACCGAGAAGTTTCCCGTTGCCTACGCCAGCAAGAAGTTGCTGCATCGAGAGAGGGCTTACTCCGTTATGGAAAAAGAGTGTCTTTCAATAGTCTGGAGCGTACGTAAGTTTGAACCGTACTTATATGGTCGAGAGTTTACCTTAGAAACAGACCATCAGCCTCTAGTTTTTATGCAAAAGGCAAAATTGGCAAACGGAAGAATAATGCGATGGACATTATCCCTCCAACCGTACAGGTTCCGAATAGAGGCAATCAAGGGCAGTGACAACGTGGGTGCAGACTACCTTAGTCGCGCGTAATTAAAGGTTGTAATGTAGGGAGAGAAAATGTAAGTAAACATACATTGTTCTTGATAAGGGGGGTAAATGTCACAGGTGACATTATAATTTTAGATGTTTAATTATTTTTTTTGTCATTATTAACGAACGGGTTTGCTACCAACAAAGATACGGAGAAGTTACGTTATATCCAGGGTTGTGCTGAGTATGCAAATGAGGGAAATTGTGCAGGTCAATTTGCTGATGAATATCAGGGCTGTGTTAAACATGTAAACCAGGTAAGTCGTGCATGATATTGATTGGCTGAGAGCTATGAATAATGAGAGAGGTTGTGAAATGTTAAATTGGGTGTGATTTGGAGGGGTACTTGGTTTTGAGGTGTGCAAGATAGAGGACGATGTCCGAAATTTTGAGAATACAGATAGAATTGTGCACACAGCCTACAGATATCAATTGCCATATAATATGTGTATTTTGAGCATTGAATGTTGCAAATAGGCAGGTAACCGGAATTGACGACTGCTACATAAGGAAAATAGCATATTGAGAATGCCAATTAGTAAGCTCAACACTAAACTGATACGAGGTGGCGGTTGCAGCTAAAACTACGGATCTAAATGAGCTACGGTACCTGCATGGTGAAAACTAGAAAAATAACAAGAAGTTGAAGTTGAGACCGTATATGCGAGCTACCTCACAGTGCAGAAAACGTACGGAAGTGAAATGCATTATTTTGAATTGGAATGGTGAACTCTACCAGCTAATAACGGAGTGAATAAAATTGAATAAAAAACTTATTGTTGAAACGTTGTATATGAATATGATTACTTTTGTTTCAATGATTGATAATGGTATAGGCATATATATCACTTTTATTTTTGTTTGCTTTCATAGAGTAAAAATAACGTAATGCTTCGATCAATATCCATATCTAAACTTCGCGAACGCCCACCCATACCATAGGCCTAGGCCTATTAATTTATAGTGTAGGCCTATATAAAGGCCTAGCCTAGGCCTAGTAGTATAGGCCTAGGCTAGGTCTATATTAGGCCTATGAAGGTCTAGTATCCTACATACTACTACTACTACTACTACTGCTACTACTACTACTACTACTACAACCATAAAGACATAAAGCCCTACAAGAATATATGGATTGAAGAAAAAATATAAAAATAAATTAGATACGAAAAAGCAGATGCATCGGGCTATTTATTATTCCTATAATTAGGCATGGCCTAAGGCTAGGCTAGGGCCTAAAAAATAAATGACATACTATTACTGTACCTGAGTTAGTAAATATTCATTGATTAATATTAATATTTCAATCAATGTATAATTTTATTAATTTCAGTAGCACCATTGACCACATCAGCAGATCAAGAATCAGCAACAAAAAAGATCAAAAGGTATTAGTGATATGTCAATGTAAATGAACAAATATTACCGTATATATTCCTTCAATACCACTGCCAATATTTAACTCAAACCTATTAAAGTTTTTGTTACTTTGCACCATAAAAAATATCTTAATTTTTTATTTCTTTTTTTCTACTAATAAAATGAGGACTTAAATCTCTTAAAAATGAGTACTATTATGTTGACCTCAAATAGTAAGCCCCTCACATCAAATGTATGTAATGTCATGTTGATTAATGCAATAATGGAACTTTATTCTTGAGTAAACTTTATCAACAAATGCCATTTATAATAATTTTCAATGAATTTAAAATTATTTTTTTCCTATTTAGATGGGATGAAGAAATGGACAATGATTTAGTAAAAGAGATGCTCAATTCAAATATTTTTAGCTACAAATATAATTCGAAGAGCCGAGGTTTGCGATTAACCCATCATGAATTCTTTTATGTCAATTTTACATAATTCTTTGCGACTGTACAGGTCTACAAACGGGTCGAACCGTCCCATCTATGAACCCCCCTCCCCAACAGTTGTTGAGCGGTGCGCCCTTAGTTTGAATAACATTACAAAATTCTTGAAGCTTATCTGGAGCAAGTCATGGCTGTTGGAGAGTTTCCAAAAGATGGTTACAATAGTCGTAAATAATGATGTCCACGATTTTGCACGTTGCCAAAAAC
>NW_022692572.1:200895-212924 GCF_011630105.1 Anneissia japonica
TGAGCCTTGTCGGAGTTTCTATCCTAACTCGCCCCATTCCGTCGGTTTATAACTGAACAAAAACCACTTTATCACGGTTCTACCAACTTTGTAAAATCACAAAGGCCTAGGCTTATACAGTTTCGTGCGTCCAATGCACACTGCGCCCCATGATAAGCTTAATATAATATTGCTCGTCTCATGAACCTCACAGAATTGGCTGTGGGTTGACTCAATCGTATGGTGGTATATTTGAGAGCGATTTGAATTCTCGCGCTAGTCATTTTATGACCGGCTGGCAACGGATTTACGCATATGCAAATTTACCAACAATGCAACAATATTTTGTCATGGACTAAGAGCTGTTATTCAATAAGTGGAGTAGCATACTATTTAAATATAAATACGCATCTGGCAGAATAAAATATAAAGTTCTAATGTGACGACGACGACGACGACGACGACGACAACAACAACAACAACAATTACAATTACAATTACAATTACAATTACAATTACAATAACAATAACAATAATAACAACAACAACAATAATAATAATAATAATAATAATAATAATAATAATAATAATAATAATATTTTAACTGAAATTAAAGTGCAAAAAAATCGTCTTTGTTTGGTAGTAGTTTGGTGTGTTAAGTATTTTCATGGTTTGTTGTTTTGCTTGTATCTGTTACAGTGGTGTTCTGTTCTCACATCTTATTGATTTGATTTAATTTTTTAATTTTTTTGAGAATTTGTCCAATTTTTGTGTGATTTTTATCTTAATTGTTTTGTGAATAAATTGTCCGTTTTAATGAAATTGTTCTAATGTTTTAAAATTCTTCTAGGCCTAATAATTTACTCTCTGTTCCGGAGGTTTATTGAGTAAATTGAAATTGAAATTGATTGAAAATGAAAATTGAATTTTGAAATTTGAAGTTTGAGTGAATCCTTGGAGTGAATATTGGTATAAGGCCTACTGCATGTGTTACTGCTTATAAACCAGTCTTGTAAATTTTGACCCTTAACCATGGGGATTTCTTTTTCTTCGTTTTTCGTGCACTTTCATAGCATTCTAATTTATTCATAAACATTGCATCATGAAACAATATTGGGAACATATAAAACTATTGTTGTTTTAATTACATTTCTGATTATTTCATATTATAAATGAATTGTATTTGCATTGCAAATTATTGCTATAAATTAGTTTTAATTCTACTTTAACTATTTATGTCAATAAAAATAAAATTATAAAGAACTGTATGTCACCACCAAAAACTTATATTAAGGGGACAATTTCACGTTTGTGGTTAGTGTCCCCTGAATAGGGGTACCCCTATTCAGGGGACACCCCTATTTAGGGGACACATTTTTTAGACCCGAAGGTGTCCCCTTAATAGGGGTTCTACTGTATCTCCTGAAGGAGATAATATGATAAAGCGCACATATCCACTGCCGTAGTGCTCAAGGCGCAACAGAATGAAGGTACCTAAATTACCAGAAAAGAAACACCGCATACATTACCTCACCGCTGGTTCAAGGCGCTACAACAGAAGGAAGGAACCAAAATTACCTAAAAAAAACACCGCGCACAGTACCACAACGCTTGGCTCAAGGCGCTACAGAATGAATGAACCAAAATTACCAGAAAAAATATACAAAGAAACACCGCACAAATCACCGCACCGTTTATAGCCAATATGAAGCACAGGTACCGGCCTATTCATAACTCACTGGTACTCAAGTAATAGGGATGTATAACTAAACAAATAAAGTTTGCAAGCAAGACTGAAAAGAAAACTAAGCAGCGGATAACAGATGTGTCTTGGGAGTTCTTTTAAACAAGACAGTACATTGGTACGAGCAAATATTAAATGGCGGTTTATTCCAGGCGTGGAGCCGCAACCGCAAATAATCTATCATCCCATAAAAGTGTAGACGTAGGCTCAACAAGCAGACGTTCTAGGACCAGAGCAGAAAGTTCGTGATGGCACACACCACACCAGTAATAAGCAAAATCTTGAAGATGCTCCTGAAAGAAACAGGTAGCAAATACCTTTATTGTAAAATCGGAACAAGGTCGTCCGTTCAAACTATAGACGGCCTTTTTAACAAACCCTGAATGAAATATCCCCCCCCCCCCCCCATCAACATCAATGTCTAAAATCACCAACAAAAAAAAACAAAAAAAAAAACGGAATAAATGTTCTAATGAAAAGTTTTACAATTAAAGTCAACTTTGTAACACTTGTGCCAGACTATCAAAACAATATTAAATCCCTAAAGGTTTAACGTATTGTGTTATTCATGTTACTCCGGAACATGGTAGCGGTTGCTGTAGTTCCATAATGCCATTCTTTTATTTTGGTGCAATCAATAATGAAATGTGATGGTTTCTTGGCAGCAATACAGGATGTATTTGGCCATAAGTGAGAGTCCCATTACCAGATCTTCCCCAAACATAGACGATTGTGTCTTTCACAAAGTGCTCAGCGATATAAACTCTCCTTTCTTATTACGATTATGAAGCGGCTTCTGTGCTTAAAAAATCCAATAATGTTCCGCCACTAATAACTCCGTTACAGATAATGGTCCATTATCCACTACACTATTTGATTTCAGGTTTGCATTGTGGTTAGCTTGGTTCACGTCGATATACATCCACTTAACTAGTTAAAAGTTCGACGTGAACCACTCAATTATAGCTAGTTAAAGGAATTAAGTCACTTAAGTTAAGTGACTTAACTTTACTAGAATAACGGTAAATTAACTTGCTTAACGGTAAAGTCGGCTCGGATTAAAAGGACACGATTACGTAACGCTACACATTCATCTGTTCCCGCCTTTAAGCATAGAAATGATGGCCCTTTTAGCTATCTTTCCTGCATCTCTGCTACCGGGTGAGCACACATCCAAGACTTTTTTTCTCGGTCATCATTTCCAGTAGCAATAGTCCATCTAATCTCGGTCGGAATTCGAAGCTTTAACACTGAAGCCACCCATTGCCAGCTTCTCTTAGTTCTTTCGCACTTTCAACTGTGCTGACTAAATGGAAAATGTCATTATGTTTACTTTGAGAGATTCTAATGCCTATGGATTATTATTTTTTTTTTTTTTTTTGCCATTTCAGCCGTTTTTTTTTTTCTTAAAGGCATCTGCGCCAACGCCGAGGCTGGTTTGTCGCCAAATTTCGCAACCATTGATACATATACATCGGGCTTCAAATTTGATCTACCTTAATGTTTCGCCACAAGAAACGATGCACATGGATATGTTACTGCATATTGTAACGTTGTTCTCCCTAAATCGCAGGCGCACTCCGAACAGGTTATTAAGCAAGTCTGATTCCTTATACCAACAGTCGTTAAGGCAGTGTCCGTTAAACATTACTAACGAGTGGAAGAATATACAGATTGGTGTACACTTTTCTGTGGACGCACAGCTGGGTGGTGAGCTTTGTAATACACTTGACCTTTGTGATTCTTTAGTTTCTCTGTGAAAATTTTACCTTCAAATCTCATGTCAACCATAGCCTTCATCTGATCATCATATGCTTTTGCTAGCTCACCATCTTTTTGAAGTCTTCATTCAATAGCTCTAATGTCCTTTTAGCTTACGGTCTGTTGTTGGGTAATAAGTTTGGGTCTTTCTTCCAAGGGGTGTGGTATCATCCACCGACGGCCAACCTTCATGTATGAGTAAATTATTTTGCTTTTTTTTATTGAATGTGACTCTACTTATTTTCCTTACATAGACATCTATGCACAATCGCCTCCCCTCACTTCGGTCGTCCAAAAATCACTCATATTAACAGGATTAGCGTTTAACATGGAGAACTCTATTAGTTGGAAATACTGTCGCGTCTCTCTCCATGGTTCTTCGCATGATCAATATCAATCAAAATGTCAACTGTCCCTCTTCCTCTCTATAAGCAATTTTATTTACACGATACTCTTGTCTTCCAAGGATAGGAGCTTTACAAAGTACAACTTGTTTTTCATCTCTTTCTAAAATCTCCTCTGACTTTAATTATGGTGGTGGATATGTTTTTTTTTTTTTACCGCTCCTAAGCTGAGCCAATGCTCTCTGGATTTTATTCCAGTTGCCATCCAATCCATTAGCTTGTTAATGGGGTTGTGCCAGTCTCCACTACTCCAGGTGTCGGAACCAACTGCCCTGCCGTCCACACACATTTTTTTTAGATCAATCATTGAGACCACCCATATCACAAGGAGGTCCAACTTCTTTTAACGTTTAAAACTTTGCATCAGTTGAAGCTCTATCACTTTCAACTTCAGACGTGTCAATTTTTAATTGCTCCATTTTGTTATTAACAACGACGTTAACTGATTCTTCCGATTCAACAACCTCTACATAGTCTGCTGACAAATGTGTACAGTTTTCGACACTCTTCAATCCACTGTTCTTTTATTTCAAATTCATCACTATCTTCTGTTAATTGAGTAAATTTGTATGTTAATCGTCTTGAAATGACTCTTGTGGTCTCCGACCTTATCAACTGGCCGCTTACCTTCTATTACAATCTTAAAGCCCTTAATCTCATGCCTCATTAGTAATTAGTAATGCCCTATAAACTAATCGCTTTATTCCATTTATCCTATCTAAACATATACACTTTTTTTTTTATAAGAACCAGTAAAATTTTGCCCAGACTCAGTGTTCATATTTTTTTGCCGATTTTAAGCTCACAATGTTCTTATTATGTCCTTATTTTTACACACTTTTCAAACATCAAAAATTATTATTTTACATCAGTATATTACTGTACTCTAATAAAGAGGGTATTTTATAGTATTACATCACCCGTACCTCGCATAAGGTACAAATAAACATTTTTTGTTTTTTCTATTTAAAAAAAAAAAAAAAAAAAACCCCACCCTAAATTTTTTTTTTTTTTTTAAAGAGTGGCGGAATTTAAAAAAATGTTGTCGACAAAATTTAAAGGGTGGAGCGCAAAATTTTAAAGGGTGGATACATTTTTGGTACTACTTATAATGTCGGACACGACTTGGCATGACCCTACTCTCTCTCGAAAGATGTACTGGATTCTTTATAGCTGTCTCTTATACACATCTTTGCATTGTAAAAAGCTACTAAAAATTATTAATGATAATGATAATGATAATAATAATAATAAGTATACCCTATTATACATCTCTCAATCTGCTTTGCTTTAAAATTGAAGTTTAGATTTATTTTATTTTGTAATTGTAAATTTTCATGTCATCATTATCATATCTTTTTATCAATATTACTTTAGTGTTATGCTTTTCTTGTCATTGCATTGTGCATTGCACTACTAGAGGGCAGGTGAGTGAAGCGAGCGCACCCTCTAGTATCTTAAGTACCTAGGTTGTTTTTTTTTTCACTAATTTGTATTATTCGTTCTTTAATTTTCAATTTTCTCTATAATGGTAATGTTTAATACTGAATTAGTATACATCTCTCAATCTGCCTTGTTTTAAAATGAAAGTTTAGATTTATTTTATTTTGTAATTGTTTATTTTCATGTCATCATTATCATATCATTTTATCAATATTACTTTATGTGTCATGCTTTTCTTTTCAATGAGATATTTTATTTATATTATTGTTTAATTTAATTGTCTGTATATTACATCCATGTTAAAATATTCTTAAGACCGGACTAACAGGCCTGATTGCCAGAGTGTTTTTCACACTATAGTTAATCCCAGCCAACTTAGGTTATATATTGTGTCAAGTGTTTGTTAAATTTCCTGTGAATGTACCCCGGTATTCACTTGTTTATGTATTGGCTGTATAAAGAATGAATGAATTAGTTCACATTCATATCGGTCTATACTACTAAATTCGACCATATACTTTGCACACGATAATTAATTTTGCCAATTTAAACCGTCTGTATATATAAGGTAGTGTAAATAGTTATCACCATTATCCGAAATTACCCATGTAACTGTATATGTTATTCTCAGAAAGTACTTTCCGCAGACTAACGAAAACAATTTAGAAAAAAAAAGCTATAAACATTGCTGACTTGAAGCGCTGTGTTTACTGCGTATTGTATTCTTAATAAGACTGCACTTCAGTCCGTTTGCTTAAGTGTTTATGTCTGTCTGATATAATAATGATATAAATTGAACAGCGGGGTTTCTTTTATCTAGTATAGAAATCTAACATCTGAATGACGATTGTCACGGCCAGATGTTCAGACTACAAGGATCATAGACCTGCTTGATTAGGCATTCTTCAGGTTTGGTTTCCATACATTAAAAATTTATATATCGATTTAACTAGGTATTTATATTGAATCCATAACATTAGTGAGGGTCGGGTTATATGCCGCGTTGGTTAAACCCTCCACATCACCCTCGCTATTAGGCCTACCACTGCAGCCCTAGTTCGAGTCTCCAATGAAAATAAGTTTTATATATTGTAAAACTTTCTTGGGTTACCCTAGGAATTAATGTCTTATCTTGTTCTTTATTTTTTATCTGTTCTTTGTATTTGTTTTATTTTCAAGTAATCTATGATTTTAATTCCTGAATAAAGTGAAATGAAACACTGACGTAGAGTTGGTTTCCGTGATATTTTTTTTTTTTTTTTTACTTTTTCAATTTTCTGTATTATGACCTTTTGTTTTTTATGTATTTTTATATATGAATTGACTTTTTTATTTTTTTAATTCAACATTAGGTCTCAGGTTTAGAATTGTAAATATTTTTAGATATCATTGTAATTCAGTCCCCGAGTAATACTTAGATTTAATTGTAACATTCTAGATTTTCAGATTCACCATCCGTAGGCTCCTTAACCTATTCACTAAATGTCACATCACATGGCCTATAGAAACAACAACAGTTCATCATTTAATATCACCTTACTCCTTTAGTGCGGCACATCTTTGCAAAATGACCCCTTTTGCGGCATTGCCGACATGTAACTACTTTTGCTAGACGGTTTTCACGTTGTTTTCACATTGATGTAGGCTTACATCTGCGACTGCACTTTTTTTATTTTTTCCACTGCCACTAATATTATTATTGTTCTGTGTACGTTTTTGGTTTAGGCTTATATTTGTTAGGGTTTTTTTTTTTTTTTACTATGTCCTCTCGAAACATTTACAATAGCCACATTCGTCCTGCTCCGAAGTAGTTCACATTGTTGTCGTTGTCCTCGCCTCTCCAAAGAGATGAGAAGTGTATTACAAGTAGCGCTTTATGTCTCTGTGACGTGTCCTTCCGTTCAAACTCGCCTGATTGATGGGCTTGCCACGCAAGGCCTGTGCTAGACCTCGTTTGACTAGGCCGAGCCGACTCGAGCGGATCGGCCGCTGGCCAGAGTAGGGGGGTTTGTGAAATTGTGTGTCTAATAATAAAATATGCAAAAAACAAACTACAAACAAACAAATGACAATTCTACATGTATTTGATTGAACTGTAACGCACCCTTTGATGTTATCTAAAAATATTTAAAAAAAAACAACCCAGCATTTTAAATTACACGCTGTATTTATTCTCGCTTAAGAGTATGCACATGGTATGCCTCATTACAGGGTTCATACATTTCAATTACATTACCTTCAAAACCATACAAAAGTAATTGTTCATATTAATCTTAATATTTATTCCAGTTTATAAAAATAGGATCCTAGCTGCGACAGTGTTTGCCTATGCCCATAGTGCATTTATGTATTATGTTTACTAATAAATATCCATATGGGGATTCGGTTATCAGGAAATGTGTGGTTTTTTGTTTGTTTGTTTGTTTTATTTTTTTTTTGACTAATACAGTAATAAGGTAGACCTACTTAAGATGCACATCCACCGGACTTACATACTTGACCTTTACCACTCTTACAGCATTAACTGCCAGACGATAACATAGTGTCTATGACCCCAGATGGTGCACAGACACAAAAACCATGCACTCATCGAATTTATATTTTTATGGAATAGAAATTGATTTTTAATTTTACCTCAATCACTACAATCTACACAAGATATTTCCACTTTGGAGAAGATGGATCATAAAAATGTTTGAAACTAATGGAATTTCTAAATTCAGTTTTAAAACAAAATCCGATTAAATTTTGATGAGGATACTGGGTGTGACCAAAAACCAACAAAATATATAGAACCCTCTTTTTCGTAAATCTCATAGTCCCTGTTTCTCCTTCCACCTGTATCCCATACAGTATTTTTTTATGGACATCGAAGAAGATCTTGGTTACTGTTTTAATGAATAAATCGTTTATTGGAGGTGTGTTTACTCTATAGTTAGGAGAAATATTGATTTTTTTGGATAAACACCAAGCCGGTCCAATCCATTATAATCATAACGTCATTTCTTTGGCCTGGCTTTCATCATACGCAATCATATCCACAGCAATTGAACAAATATAGCAGGTCGTGCCGTGGATATTAAATAGTTTCACTCGTCAATATTGATGCAATTAAAGGTGCACATCGAAAAAACAAAATCTAATTAGAATCAACAGCGCATTTCAAATATTGTACAGAATATAAAGGCTGTAAAGTATTGTTTAATTATATTTCTGTTCCAGTCCATTAGGACATTCGTCCCTTCATTGATAATAATAATAATTACAATGATGATGATTCAGATGATAATAATGATGACGATGGTAATAATGATGATGATAATGATAATGATGATGATGACGATGACAATGATGATGAGGACGACGATGACAATGATAATGACGATATTATTATTATTATTATTATTATTATTAATGACAATGATAACAATTAATTATTAATGATAATGATAATAAAATTAATACCAATAATGATACAATGATGGTAATCATAATAACAAAAATAATAATAAAAAAAAACAGCAATAACAATAACAATAATAAATGAGCGTCAATGAGCAACAAAAGGAAACACAAATTGTATTAATCAAATTTAATTATTTCGTAAACATAAATGATAATGATGATGATGATGACGATGATGATGATGAGGATGTTGTTGATGATGATGATGATGTTTTTGATGATAATGATAATAATAATAATATTGTTATCATTAATAATGATAATAATAATTATTATTATTATTTATTTTATTTTTATTTTATTTTATTTCATTCCATCTAACGGCGTAAAACGCCAATTGCAGGATTCATAAAATTCAATATAAAAAATATTTATGTACAATATATAGAAATTACATTATAAAACCATTAAAATTAATACAATAAAAATAGAAAATAACACACAATATAAAACAACAAACCTAAGTAAATACAATTGATAATACCAGAATTAATTGTGATGATAATAATGTTATTATAAAAGTAGATAGGCTTTCTTTTTAAACGATTTTAAAGGTTGATGAAAAATATCGAAATTGTGTTGAGCATTAGAGATAGAATTATACAAATTAGTAAGTCTACTGATGAATCCATTTTTTGTTGCGTTCACTCTACAATTTGGAGGTTTAAAAAGTTCTTGTCTCCGCATGTTGAGGCGCGGAACTTTAAGGGGAAATAGATGGAACATATTACACGAAAAGTATGAATTGACACATCGATATAAAAAGACAAGGTCAAACATCTGTCTACGCTCTTTCAATGAATCCAAATTATGTATATATTATTATTATTATTATTATTATTATTATTATTATTATTATTATTATTATTATTATTATTAACGCAAGCTGTGTTTATTCTGATCGTTTTCATGAACAGACACAACATTTTCACGTTAATAAACAGGTTAATTAAAGTTAAGAAAAGAAAAATAAATTGAACATTTGAATTGGTTAATGCTTGATCTTTAAATATAATTAATAATTGTTTTAATTATATAGGACCTTATAAAAAACTATATTTTATTTCCTGTTACTGTTTACTATAGTTAAATTACTCTCAATTTTCTTCCAGCATAAAGCTGGCTCAATGGCATCGCCAATAAACTCTCGCTTACATAATCATTTTTGCCGACATCTTATTATGGTTTAATTGTAATTAATTCGCCCATTAACTTGTCACTGAACTTATATTTTGTGATCCAATCAACCCTTTAACTTGACTTCGATTGGTTAATACCATTTATTATTCCTTTGTATGTGTTAGATCTCCAAAATTGTCTCACATTAACGTAATTGATAAATATAGCAAGAGCTACCGATATATCCGTTTGATGTTGTTATAGTTGAATAAATTTGTGTTCTGCAAGTCAACTTTCAATGATTGAGGTAATGATATTATACATTCTTTGTTCTGGCAATCGTTTGAAGAGAGAAAATGTTGCCACTGCGTGTCTTATGTATAAATGTGTCCATGGTCTTGCGCCGCAAAGGCTCTTAAATGAAATTGAATTGGTACGTGATAGGCACACACATTTAAATCGTAATGGGAAATCACTACGAGTGGTTGTACCTTACGTTAACGCTAACAAAATTAGTTCTAGTTTTAAGGTTGCCGGAGCAAAAATCTGGAATGAATTACCTACAAGTATCACCCACACACCGTCAATTTGTTCTTTCAAAAAGAGTTACAAATCTCACTTCTTCCCCTTAAATTGATTATTGGTTTTATTTTATTCCAGTAATTAAGTTATTTTTTTGCCTTTAAAAAGCCGCACCCTTACTTGTGGTGGCGCCGCCATCCTAGCAGTGCACGGTAGGGGAGCCGCAGGCTTATCCTCAGTGGAAGATACCGGAGCCCAGCAAACTGACACCGGTGGTACCTGCGTGTACCCGGTAAGCTTGGTTTCCACTTGCAGAAAAACTTCCGTAAGGAAATGCTCCTTTTGCAACTGTAATGATAGGCCTGAAGAAGAAATAATTATTATAAATCAACAATTATAAATTTTTCCTAGATATAAGCTCACCTAGATTAGGCCTAGGTCTGTTTAATAATATACAGTTTGCACTTATTTACTGTAATTATTAACATAAACATTATCTAATTATAATGGTCTAGGCCTTATTTTAAAAGATATGTAATGTTTTATTACAGCAAAAATCTGGAATGAATTACCTACAAGTATCACCCACACACCGTCAATTTGTTCTTTCAAAAAGAGTTACAAATCTCACTTCTTCCCCTTAAATTGATTATTGGTTTTATTTTATTCCAGTAATTAAGTTATTTTTTTGCCTTTGAAAAGCCGCACCCTTACTTGAGGTGGCGCCGCCATCCTAGCAGTGCACGGTAGGGGAGCCGCAGGCTTATCCTCAGTGGAAGATACCGGAGCCCAGCAAACTGACACCGGTGGTACCTGCGTGTACCCGGTAAGCTTGGTTTTCACTTGCAGAAAAACTTCCGTAAGGAAATGCTCCTTTTGCAACTGTAATGATAGGCCTGAAGAAGAAATAATTATTATAAATCAACAATTATAAATTTTTAGATAGATATAAGCTCACCTAGATTAGGCCTAGGTCTGTTTAATAATATACAGTTTGCACTTATTTACTGTAATTATTAACATAAACATTATCTAATTATACTGGTCTAGGCCTTATTTTAAAAGATATGTAATGTTTTATTGTATTAATTTGACATTAAATTAAATATACAGTACATTGTTTGCTTAATGTTAAATTACAAATTATATGACATTTTCATGTTTTTGTAAATCTAGGATTTAAATTTTGTTTACTCAGATCTGTATAACAAGGCCTGAATATAGCCTATTTCCTTAGCATATGATTACATACCGTATATCAAGACCAACATAAAAAAGCTAAAATGAGAGTCAAACAGAGTGTGCTAGACTCAGAAAATAATATGCCATGATTTTTTCGACGGGGTAGGGGGTGGGGAACAAAAAATAGTTGGCGTGGTCGGATCTCTCGAAAGTGTTCCCCAAAATATATGTTTAATAATATTAATAATAATGGGTTTCAAATTCTTATTTACTGTAATCGATTTTAGAGGCTACTAATTATGTAGAAAATACACAATTTTGTTGTTCTCCCCGACGAATTGGGGTTTATCTCCATGACGGGGAAGGGGGCCATCCCGCCCTCCCCGCCTTGCTTCACCGTTGTGTAATTA
>NW_022692572.1:213255-215888 GCF_011630105.1 Anneissia japonica
ATTGTGAGTACGGTACAGTCATGTGACTGGGTATACAGTTGTGTCTGTCTCTTATACACATCTAGATGTGTATAAGAGACAGGTATAAGTAGTCATGTGATACAGGTTTACATTGTACCAAGATCGATATTAACGATCGCATTTATTTTTCATTGAAAATAAAAGAAAACTTTAAATAATTTAACTTAAGAATTTTAAAATATTCCAAACCTGTACGCTTAAAAAAAATAAATAAAGTTAATTTAAAACACAAACAACGCGATAGGATATAAAGATTGAGAGAAGTTTTTGTATACTGTACTGTATTTCTGAAGTGCCATTCGTTTTGGGGTTGCTACAATCAGGAGTTACAATCGATCCAACAAAGGAAAAGCACTATCTATTTCCTTACCTTCCAAAAAGAAGGATTGGATGCTATTTAAATTTGCTGGAGATTGAAAAATTAACAGTTAACTCTCTTGTTAGAGAACATAGAATGGTACATGACTTTCGGACTGGTATGCCTTCAGTAGCCCTATGTACTCTAGGTGTAAATAAATACAGAGAATAGGCCAATTTTAGTGAGAACTAAACCTGTTTGATAACGTAGGGCCAATATACAATGCAAAGCAAATTGATCACAAAATCAGAAGCATGATTTCAAACATCAGAACCCAGCTTTTATTGTTTAAACTGTCGGGGCCCCATTGAACGAAACTACGGTATTATAGTTTATATTATATTTTTTTAAACTACAATGTCGGGGCCCCTCGCGCCTGGGGCCCTGGCGCCCCCCCCCCCCCCCCCAGCGCCCGAGTCCTCCGTCAGCACCCGAGTGTGACGCCACTGATTGTAACAAATGCAGATTGTAGCAACCCCACAACGAACGGCGCTTCAGAAAATACAGTACATCAGGTATACAAATTATTCTCGCAAACTTCATATCCTATATCGCGTTGTTTGTGTTAACTTAATTTATTTTTATTTTTTGAAGTGTACAGTTTTTTTGAATATTTTAAAATCCTTAAGTTAAGTTTTTTTTTTTTTTCAATGAAAAATAAATGCGATCTTTAATATTGACCTTGGTACAATGTAAACCTGTAATCATATGACTACTTATACAGAATTTTACTATATTATAGGCCTAGACTAGGACCAGGCCTCCTACTATGGTATAGAGGCCTAGTCCAAGACCTTGTTGCAAATCCCAGCCCAATCCTAGCCTAGCATGGGGCTTGTTTTCGCGGTACCCTGACCATTAAAATTAGCAGACGCACTGGAAGCGTTGTTGACGGCATTGGACTGCAGCGAAAAATGATTCCCCATCATTAATGGAACAGGCCCACGTCACGCTTGGCTGACTAGTTTTGATTTACATTTCGCATGTCTTGTGTTGTTGTAAAATGTATTTCAAAACAGTCATGCTTGGCTGGTTTGACATGGACTTTTGCTGCTTATGGCACAGACACACAAAATGTAAATCAAAACTAGTCAGCCAAGCGTGACGTCGGCCTGTTCCATTAATGATGGGGGAATCATTTTTCGCTGCTGTCCAATGCCGTGAACAACGCTTCCCAGTTCGTCTGCAAATTTTTAATGGTCAGGGTACCGCGATCACAAGTTCAGGCCCGTAGGCAGGTGGGGGGAGGGGGAAGGGTGCGGACGCACCCCACAAATTCCAACAAAAGGTCCACTTTTTAAAACCTATGATTTCACAAAACCCTCAAAATGATACTTTGTCACTTTTCTCACAAACCCCCTCCAGGCCTCTGCCCCTGGACCACCCAATTTCAAAAAGTTTACTTTTAAAACCTATTATTTCACTAAAATCGTTCCTAATTATCGCGAAATGCTATAGTATGCATTACATTGTTTTGCCCGCTCTTTTACCCGTTGATTTTTAATAATGTGCTGAAATTATCAGCTCCAGTGATTGCAGATTGATCCATGTCATCTGTAGGCCTACAGATGTAAAGAACATGAAAAATTACAATTTCACAGAGGTGGATTCAAGAGAGAAGAGCCCCATAAAATTATAAAAGAAAATGGAGAAAAAAAGAAAAATCATAATTGAAGTTTGTCTGAGAGTCCCCTTTCCGGGCATTTTGAGGTGCCATAATCATAAATTTTCTTACCTCATCCCCAATCATGGTGGGGCTGAGGTAGTATTGACTTTCTGTCTCATGTTCCTCCCTTCACCCCCCACCCTCTATTTCTCCTGCTTTTACTGTAGGTCCCTAGACAATACTCAAATGAATGAAAATTTAAATCGCGATATTACAAATTATGGATTTTAGAAATCCATTTAAAAAGGCCCTCAAAATGCTAATTTTTCAAAGCTTCCAGAAGATTCGCCCCACCTTCACGGGGACCCCTAGGCAATCGCCCATCGTAAGGTCCACTTCGGTTGCAAAACGCACTTCCCCATCGAAAATCCTGCCTACGGCCCTGCCCTGCTAGGCATTATAGGCTAGGCTTATGTGGGCTGGGATTTGCAACAAGGTATTGGACTATAGGCCTCTATACTATAGTAGGAGAACTGGTTCTAGTCTAGGCCTATAATATAGTAGAGCGCCAGGGCCCCAGGCGCGGGCGGCCCCGACATTGTACTTTAAAAAAAATATAATATAAACTATAATACCGTAGTTTCATTC
>NW_022692572.1:216398-236544 GCF_011630105.1 Anneissia japonica
TTTATTTATTTTTTTTTTAAGCGTACAGGTTTGGAATATTTTAAAATCCTTAAGTTAAATTATTTAAAGTTTTCTTTTTATTTTCAATGAAAAATAAATTCGATCGTTAATATCGATCTTGGTACAATGTAAACCTGTAATCATATGACTACGGTACTTATACAGAATTTTACTACCGTATATTATAGGCCTAGACTAGGACCAGGCCTCCTACTATAGTATAGAGGCCTAGTCCAAGACCTTGTTGCAAATCCCAACCCACATTACCTATAATGCCAAGCAGGGTTCGTGATCGCGGTACCCTGACCATTAAAAATTAGCAGACGCACTGGGAAGCGTTGTTCACGGCATTGGACTGCAGCGAAAAATAATTCTCCCATCATTAATGGAACAGGCCCACGTCACGCTTGGCTGACTAGTTTTGATTTACATTTTGTGTGTCTGTGCCATAAGCAGCAAAAGTCCATGTTCTAGTGTTGTTGTAAAATGCATTTCAAACCAGGCTGGGTTTGATTTACGTTTTGGAATAGAATTTGGAGAGGGCGTTTGATCAAGTTAGACCTACGTTTTGAATTTGAATTACGTTTAAAGAAATTAGAACTACATTTTGGAAAATTTGATCTACGTTTTCAAAAATTAGAACTTCATTTTGGGAAACTAGATCTACATTTTGAGAAATTTACGCCTACGTTTTGATAAATCAGACATTGAATTTTGCAATTACATTTTGATTTTAACATGGACTTTTGCTGCGTATGGCACCCCATAGATTTGAGCTGCACGTTTTCCTCTTATGTCAATTTCAAAATGAGGATATGTCTCCTAAACAGAACCGGATGTCCTTGTGAAATAGTTTTTTTCATTCAAAAAGCGCCCCTACAATTTTCTAAGTTCCCCTAAGAACCAACCCCCCCCCCATTCATCTATTTCCATAAGCGCCCCCTCAATTTCCACTCTGTTTTCATAAGCGCCTCGTTTGAAAAAGCGCCCCGTTTGAATAAGCGCCCCTCAAAACGCACAAAAATATTTTAAGCGCCCAGGCGCTTTTTCGCATGAGTACTGTAGTCGAAATATTCGTTGCATGTATAAATCAAATAGATAATGTAAATTATTTGTGTCCCCAGTGCTAAGCAGCAAAAACTTAATTTATATCAGTTGATATAGCCGAGCGGTAAAGGTACATGTTTTGTGTGTAGAAACAATCGTACGTATGGGGATCAAATTATTATTATTAGGCCTATTATTTTGTTATTTTTTTATTATTTGTGCATATATATTACAAATTTTTTAAAAAATTGTGAAAAATAATAAATTGAAGAAATGTATTCTATAAGATGTCTGTGAAGCCGATTTTGAGGTAGGCCTATGCCGCACGCAAAAATATCACGAAAAACGCGATAATGTTACACACACACAAACTTACACGGAGATAATAATACCAATTATTAAAAAAACAAAAAACAAAAAAACAAAAACAAAAACAAAAAACAGGAACAAACAAGAATGAAATTTGAACCCCATACGTTCGATTATCTTTACACACAAAACGCGCATCTTTACTGCTCGGCCACATTTCACCAGATACATATTAATAGCCAGTAATACTATACCCCTACAATACAACAACAACCAGCCGATACAAAGATATGGCACGACAGCAGGGCGACGGAATTGTAATCTCTGATTATGTTTACAATGTTTTCCACCTCTTAGAAAAGTGTCCTCAAACCTTCATCTTTGAGCACCCCTTCTTTAATTAGTGCACATCTACCTGGTCAAGTCGTGTCAACGCCTTTCTAACAGTTCATACACACCTCCCCAGACTCCACATGGTCTGATGCTGTTAATTAAATCAACATTCTCTTTGACGTTACAGCAGGTGCCCATGTATCTGTTCTTGGTTCCACCTCTTTATTGATTCTTGAAGCTCCTTGTTCCCCTTAACAAAGTTTCAACCATTATCTGAACGAAATAGACATGGAGTCCACCTTCTGGCTGTAAAGCGACTCAGAGTATATAAGGATTCTGTATCTAATGAGTTCACACCGCCACGTGTAAATCCCTAATATTCAAACAAGTAAATATCATGCCATACCTCTTCACTATGGCTCTACCTTGTTTGATGTGGAATAGGCCAAAGCAATTGACGCCTAAATTAGTGAACGGTGGTAGTGTTGCTTGTACACGATCAGCCGGCAAATCAGGCATATTTGTTAAAACGTAGATGCACTAACTTTTTGACACTTAACACACTTGTGAATAATTGATTTCAAGCAAACTCTACCCTAAGTATTCCCGTTGTCGTACTTCTGCCATTGTACATTCAAGTCTAGAATGCCCAGTGATATGATGATAGTGCCTAAGAATTGGTGTTTTTACATGATGTGTCTTTGGTAAGATAATTTGATGCATGGCTTCGTTAATATTTGAACGCTTCAACCTTCCACCAAAGTTACATGTTCAAGAGTACAGAGGTCATCATTTAAATATAAGGTAAAGTGAGTGTGAAAGGAAATAATAAGTTAAATAACTTAAGGCACAAGAAACTTTGTCACAAAGGTTTATTATTGCAAGATCAGTTGAGAAATTCTTTTTAATCCATATTGGTTATCAAACAGAAGTTTAGTATATTGTAAATTAAGCGTTCGAATATTTTTGATACGGTTGGGCAAGTGAGAAATTGGTCTGTAAATAATGAAATAGTGTGGGTCGTCTTTTTTATAGATCAGAACAACTTTATTAATTTAAAGTAAAGTATGAAAGATCTGGAAAGATATATTAAATATATGCGTTAAAGGTTTGGAAATATAGAGCATAACAAATTTAATTACCCTATTTAAAAACCATCAAAATCAGGACTTTTCTGATTTTTAATCATTTTTTGTATCAATTTGATTTAAAAAGAAAGATAAGCATTGAAGAGGCTTATGGAGAAACGATGAAAAGTTAGAAATTTAAGGGTTGATCAGTGCTCTGAGCAATGTTTGGATCAACGTAAAATAATTATTTAGCACATCAGCAATGACCAAGTGATAAGTAATTTCCTTATTATCATGAATAAAATATGGGTCAATAAACAGATCATGTTTATTGGAATAACCTACCTCTCTCAATTAAAAAATATTTATTCATATCTTCATTTAAGATTTCTTTAACTACTTATTAGTTTTTGATAATATTCCACCCCTAAGACCTATTATTGACACGACCGGTACTTGTTATTATTCAGTAGCTAAGTACTTATCAAACTTATTAGGCCCTCTAACGGTTAATGACTTTGTCCTTAAAGAATCTTTTGATGCTGCTGACCGCATTAAAGCTATACCAAACAATTTATATAATTTAGGTTACCGTTTTGTATCTTTTGATGTTGAATCTCTGTTTACAAATGTTCCCCTTACTAAGGTAATTAATATAATTCTTGATAGGGTCTATAATAAGAAACTGATATCTACTAACCTTAAGAAAAATTCGCTAAGGAAGCTACTTAGAGATTGCTGTACTAAAACTTATTTATATGTAATAATGAATTTTATAAACAAACTGATGGTGTCTCAACAATGGGTTCGCCTCTTGGCCCAGTTTTAGCTAATATTTTAATGACTGAACTAGAAGAGTCTATTGTTCCTAAACTTATTGAATCAGGTACTATTAAGTTTTATACTCGTTTTGTTGACGACACGCTAGTATTAGCTAAGCCCAATAATTTCCCACAAATTCTAAGCTACTTCAATGCTTTTTTTCATAGACAGATAAATTTTACTTTTGAATCATTTGAAAACAGTGACACAGTACACTTTCTGGATTTACAATTTAACAACAGTGTAGGAAGTATGAGTATATATCGTAAAAATACACATACAGGTCAATATGTCCATTATGATAGCTTTGCTCCATGGAACCATAAGATCTCCTGGATTCGTAGTTTAGTTTCTAGAGCCCACAGATTGTGTACTCCTGATATAAACTTCAAACAGAACTTAGTAACATCAGGAAGTTTATGTCTTGGAATGGGTACCCTTTAAAAGTTGTTAATAATGTACTTAAGAATTTAAATTAACCTAAATGTATACATAGGCCTACTGATGATAGCTTGAATTAGATTTGGGTTAGATTGCCTTATCTAGGAAAACCAGGTGAGTTCATTTTACGTAGATGTTTAAATAAGGTAAAGAAACACTTAATTAAAGAGGTAAAATTCATAACTTTATGGCAGTATAAAAATGTTTCTCATTTTATATCTACTAAGGATCAAACCCCTAAGGAATACAGAAGTTCTGTTGTCTATCATTTTAAATGTCCAGGCTGCAATAGTGATTATATTGGTAAGACAGATAGGTGCTTAATAACTAGACTTAAAGAACATTCTTCACGATCTGATAGTGTTATATTTGATCATTTTAAAAACTGTGAGGCATTCCAATATGTTTTAGGATTACAGGGTATACTTGAAAATGATAATGTCGTCTGTAATGTAAGTAATAAATTAGGTTTAATATTTTCTAGTACTAACATTATTGACAGCTCCCGAAACTGGTCTATCCTATTGTTTAAAGAAGCGTTCGCTATACGTAGACTACACCCTTTGCTTAACTACTTATTACTTTCTTATGTTGAACAGTAATTTAACTTATATTGTATGATGTCGAACTTTTGATTTGGTACATCTAATCGCCATGTATACTATATATATATATATATATATATATATATATATATATATAATATATATATATATATCGCTATATATAACTATATTATATATATATATAATGTAGCGGCATAAGCATTAACGTTTTAGGCTAGTGCGCCCTCAGTTTTAAAGTAGATGTAATGACGTAATGTTATTTATAGAGAAGCTATGCAAGGCGAAGCAAGCTAGCGTGTATTGTTAACCATCTATGCAGAACGAAACGGAATAAGGCTAGGGCTATGATTGGTAACAAGTTGTTCAGGAACAAGAAGATAAACAGTTGGTAAATACTCTTTGATTAATGAGTTAATTAATGTTACATTAATTATCAAGAATATTACAGAGCTAATTATTTTCTGTTTATTTTTACGTGATTTTTATTGTTGCTTTTCAGTGAACCACACACATACACACACGGATACACAGACTCACAGTGTACAGAGCCATAGTCATTTTATTAAAGAATAAACGTGCGTTCAAACAGTTAAATCTAGTAGAAGCGTCTTATTTTGAAGACGCACTGAAACAATACCTGTCATCGTGTAGGGAAAAATTGGAGTTCCACGAGGGTGTGAAGGAGTATTTCAGAGATGCTTAACCAAGAGCAAAATCGTCGGATAAAACAGATAGATCAGAAGTCATGTCGATAGTTTCAAAGATCTCTGTTGATTCTCAGCGAAGTCATAAATGAAAGGTTGCACTTGCAAAGAAGAAACGTGAACAGGTGGAAGAGATGCAAAAAATAGAACTAAAACGTTTTAAGTTGGAGCAGAAGCTGAAATCAATTGAGTTAGAGATGGAATTGGATATAGGTGGATCAGAAGATGACAGGAATATGGGGAAATCAACCAAGGTGCTAACTACATCAAGTCAGTCTAAGGACAAAACCAATAGACCTCCATATAAGGTGACCACTCTATCTACTCAAATCGATAATTCTAAACCAGACGTACGCATGTGTGTGTGTTGTAATAGAGAGCACAAAATTGACACATGTTCGGTATTTAAACAGAAGCCTTACAAGGATCGACTAAGATTAGTAAGAGACAACCGGTTAAGTGATAACTGTTTTGAGATTATTGATGAAAGACGTGGCAAGCGCAACGAGCCATACGCAGTTAAATCGGTGCTTGGTTAGACGGTAATAGGACCACTTGGGCTGAAGAAGATATCTCAAAGTTTCACTTTAAACTTCATAAGAAGCAGTAGTGATGAGCATCTATATAACCAGTTGAAAAAGTTCTGGGAAACGACTTTGAGAAGACTTCAAAGGGATCCAGATTTGAATGTAAAATAAACAAGCGTTATATCTGACTACATAACAAAGGGCTATGCTGAAAGGGTTCCAGAAGAAGACCAATCACACCTGTCATGGTATTTACCACACCATCCCATAATCCATCGACACAAACCAGGAAAGCTCAGAATCGGCTTTGACTGCTGCAAGGTATGGTGGTACATCACTCAACGATCAATTACTAAGAGGTCCTTATTTTACAAACAGTTTAGTAGGCGTGTTGACCAGATTCAGGCATGAACCCATAGCAAGTACAGCCGACATTAAAGCAATGTTCCACCAGGTGAAGGTAGAGGTGCCTTCCGAATATCAGATGTATGTGCACTTATTTGGGGCAACATCATCTCCTAGTTGTGCAGGCTTCGCCCTCAGAAGAGCTGCTGAAAGCAATCGTGACGACTTTGATAAAGAAGTCATTAATTTTTATGTGGATGATTTCCTGAAATCAGTAAGAAAAAAGAAAGATGCATGTAAGCTAATAAACGACTTGCGAAGCTTGTTACAGAGAGGAGGTTTCAACCTTACAAAGTGGATCACTAACGACATGGATGTCTTATCAGCAATCCCGAAGGAAGAAAGAACCAAGTCAGTGGTAGATCTCAACTTCGATGATTTGCCAACAGAGAGAACACTGGGGGAGTCAGACACCTTTGACTTCAAGGTTAAAATCAGAGAAAAACCAACAACTAGGCGTGGTATTCTGTCCACAGCAAGTTCGATTTATGATCCGTTGTGATTCCTGACACTAGCAATACTTCCGGAAAAAATTCTGCCTCAGAAGCTATGCAAACGTGGAGTAGAATGGGACAATCCAATAGAAAAATATGACATAGAACAATGGCGTTTATGGCTTGATGACTTACATAAGCTTGAGAGAATTAAGATCAGTCGATGTTTAAAGCCTAACAGGTTCCAGAAAATACGTACCATGGAATTACACACCTTCTGTGATGCTTTAGAGGTAGGATACGCGGCAGTTACCTACCTAAGGCTAGTAAACGCTGCTAAGGTGGTGAATTGTTCATTTGTCATGGGGAAGTAGAGGCTGTGCCCTTTGAAGGTGGTGTCAATTCCACGTTTGGAGCTGTTCACAGCAGTTTTGGCAGTAAAGGTGAGTCGGTTGGTTGAAGAAGAGTTGAACCTGCCAATCAAGTGTAAATACTACTGGAATGATTCCACTTCAGTGCTCCAGTACGTTAGAAACGAGAGCCGTAAATTCCATACATTCGTTGCGAATCGTGTTGCAAAGATCCTTGAAGCTTCAGAACCCCGACAGTGGAGATATGTCACCAGTGCGATAAATCCTTCTGATGATGGATCAAGAGGGTGGCGCTGCTCAGTGGCGACCAGGACTGATTTTTTTCTGGGTGACTTCGATGTATATTTTGTATATTATTCTGTATTGTGCGTAAGAGTACTGGTAGTAATATTGAGTCTGTTTCAATATGCTTTTCAAACATTACTATTTGGTTACAGTAATTCTGTATGTTGCATGTACTAAGAAGCCATGTGTTCTAGCAGCAGCTAGCTTAGGCTCAGGCGATAGACCTACAGCCAGGATAACATACAGCAAGGAAACCTTGCTGAGCGTCCGGACAAAAATGGTTGATCAATCACCCGGTCTACACATACCAGATGATTTGCATACAGACTTACGGGCTAAAAAAAGAAAGCGAGGTAAGAAAGGAGGTTTAAGACAAAAAAATGAGGAAGAGTAAATATCGTTTACCATTACCTACAATGATTCTGTCGAATGTCAGATCACTCAAAAATAAAATGGACGAGCTACACACAAACATACGTTATGATAACAACTTTAGAGAAGCAAATCTATTATGTTTCACGGAAACTTGGCTGAATGAAAATGTTCCAGATTACAAAATGATTTAATTATGTTTATTTATAATTTTTTAACAAACAGACGTCAACGAGTTTTAGTTAACAACAAATATTCTGAATGGTATGTCACAAATACGGGCTCACCTCAGGGCTGTGTCTTATCGCCTTTACTTTATATTTTATATACTGATGACTTCCGTAGCATGCACGAGAATAGTTTCATTATAAAGTTTGCAGACGACTTTGTTCTACTTACCCTTTTAACAGATGGAGCCAACAGTCATGGCCCTGTTCTGGATAGTTTTATTAAATTCTGCAATGACGCCCATTTAAAGTTAAACGCTTCAAAAACAAAGGAATTGATAATTGATTTCCGGAAGAAAAGACACAGCCCTGAGGTCACTATTTTAAATGACGAACCAGTTGAGATTGTTACGTCTTATAAGTACCTTGGGACTATATTTGAGGACAATCTCAGCTGGGGATTGAATACTGAAGCTATAATTAAAAAAGGAAATCAACGTTTGTACATCCTTAGGAAACTAAATGATTTTAAAGTAAATAACTCTATTCTTAAAGTGTTTTATAGTTCATTTATCGAAAGCGTTTTAACTTTTTCATTTATATGTTGGTTTAATAATCTTACCCTTAAGGAGAGGTCTGCCATACAAAATATAGTAAATGTATGTTCAAAAATTACAGGCAGTCCATTGCGGAGTATCTCGTCATTTTCTGACAAACAGATACTAGCTAAATGCAAATATATTTAAAAAAAACCAGAAAATATACTTTTTGATGAATTTGTACTTTTACCACATGGTACACGATATTGTAGCCCACTTTGTAAGACAAAACGTAAACTTAATTCTTTCATTACTATAGGCATAAGGCTTTTAAATAAACACAAAACATAGTATATAGAATAACATAAAAAGGGTGATGACAATATATGTATAATAATAATAATAATAATAATAAAATAAATACTATATAACGATAGCTTTTTACATATATTTTTATAGTTATGATTCTGGTTGGTCTCTTTTGTATGTTTTTTGGTGATTTATATTTATACACTTACTATTTATTTAGTTTTATATATATTATTGTTGTTCGATGTTTATAAATGATTTTAACTTATTGAGTATTTCAGTCCTGTTTTAAAATTGCCCCATGAGGGATAAATAAAGAATTATTGAATTGAATTGAATTGAAAGTCGAAGAGCTTATTGCTAATCCAAGATGGATTAAAGGACCAGAAATTCTGTTTGTCCACAGCAAGTGGATTTAAATCAAGAATTGTCAATTGATGACCCGAAAGTGAAAAAGAATGCTCAAGTGAACATAAATCATGTCACAACCGGTATCACAGAACTGATAAAGAGATATTCAAGTTGGACGAAGTTGAGGAAAGGTGTTGCATGGTTGTTGCGATTTAAATCATGGCTGCAACATAAAACTCCAGGACGAATTTTGGAAAATACAAGTGACCTACTTTCAGCAGGAGAGTTGAAAGAAGCTGAAAAGGAGATTGTAATGTTTGTACAGTTTCCAGAATGTGTGATGGGAAATGGCAAGGACAAGAGCATTGTGAAGTTAAACCCAATAATGGTTGATGGTGTTATGTGAGTTGGAGGGCGCCTATCCAATGCGCCAATAGATGATGATGCTAAACATCCTGTTATATTGCCAAATCACCATCACATCACTCAACTTCTTATAGAATATCATCATAAAGTTGTTGGCCACTCCGGTTCAGGTATAACATGGACTTCGCTCCGAGAAAAATATTGGATCTTGAAAGGCGGTGCAGCAGTTCGCAAGACAATTGGAAAGTGAAGAAACGCTCAACCCGGACGTCAAATAATGACTGAATTACCAGCAGTGAGAGTGACTCTGGATTGTCCTGCGTTTACCAACGTTGGTGTTGATTATTTTGGTCCACTAATTAATAAACAAGGACGAAGTCACCTGAAACGGTATGGTTGCGTTTTTAACTGCCTAAACACCAAGATGGTTCACATTGAACTGTTTAATACTTTAAACACAGATTCTTTTATTAACGCCTTCCGGCGATTTATAACCAGCTGAGATATTTAGTGATAATGGGACAAATTTTCGAGAAGCAGATCGAGAGTTAAAGGAAAATTCGAGAGCTCTAGATCAACGGAAGGTTTGAGATTTTCTTCATGGAAATGGAATAGAATGGTCATTTAATCCCCTGCAGCCAGCCACATGGGTGGCGTTTGGGCGAAGATCATACGATCTGTACAAAGAATCCTCAAAACCTGAATTGGAGGACAAGTGGTATGTGAGGAAGCATTGACAACAATGCTGACTGAAGTGGAAGCAATTTTAAATTCAAGACTGTTGACTCGGATTAGTCTTGATCCGAATGACGATGAACCGTTAACCCCAAATCATCTT
Organism: Anneissia japonica; assembly: GCF_011630105.1. Classification (NCBI taxonomy): domain Eukaryota; kingdom Metazoa; phylum Echinodermata; class Crinoidea; order Comatulida; family Comatulidae; genus Anneissia; species Anneissia japonica. The sequence continues at coordinate 226,655 of NW_022692572.1, forward strand.
CTGCTGATGATGACGAAGTGCTCTAACTTTCCGCCAGGTGTCTTCACTAACGATGACTCTTACGGTAGGCGAAGGTGGCGCCAGGTAGGCCTACAATACCTAGCTTCAGTATTTTGGAAACGTTGGAGAAGGGAATACTTGCCCTTACCTCAGGAAAGACAAAAATAGACTAAGCCACATAGGAACATAGCTGTGGATGAATTGGTACTCGTAGTGGCATGGGTGTATGCAGGGGGCGGTGTGGGGGGGGGGGTCGTACATTTTTTCCAAAGACATTTTTTTGCTGGGCCTTTTCACAATGACATAAATCAATAAGCAATAAGCATTGACGAGATACCAGCAATGAGTCCAAAGACCTTGCCAATTGCGTGACATAATTCTGGGGCGGATGCAGTGGTGTGGGGGGGGGGATGCAGAGTGTGCTATTGCACCCCCTAAATTGTATTAAGAAAAATAATTGTTTTATTATATTGTAGATATAAATTATTGGTAAGATTTTAAAGGTACATGAGAGTGCAATTTCCGGGCACCCAGAGGTCTATATTCTCAAAATTTTCCCACCTCAGCCCCAACCATGTTGGGGCTGAGGTGGTGGACTCTCACGCACCCATGGGCGCAGATCATGGGGAAAGGGGTACACGTCCAGGGTTGGCGCCAGGATTTGCCCCGGGGGGTCCGAGGTCCCCGACCGGGTTGCCGATGTCCCCGACGAGGGGAAAAATTTCCTCGACGAGAACAAAGTGGGCGTGCTCAAACTTCAATATAAATGCCTCGAAATTGAGACAATTTAGGAGTTTCAAAGGCTTATTTAATCGATTTTAGAGTCTATTAATATGTACAAAATACTTATATTTTTTTCTCCCAGACGAATTGTGGTTTTTCTCCCGACCGCGGGGGGGGCAGCTCTCCCAGACGAGGGGGCCTGGCCCTCGATCCCCTCCCCCCTGGCGCCATCACTGTAAACGTCCCCTCACATATTTTTTAAGGGGAAGAGCTGATTTCCTCACTTTTCGTGAGTCAAGAAGATATGCCTGATTGTTGATATAAATGCAAAAATGACTAAGGTTTTAACGAAAGAGCGCTGTACAGCCAGAGTACATCTTATTTTATAGCAGGATACCTATGTCTCTGCCCACAAAAATCTGAATTACCTATAATACTCGACTTGAGTGCGCGTGCCTTTATTATAATTTGAGAAGTATAAGAAAAAGCGTGCAAAGATAAGCTTAGGTACAATCACAGCGATTAATTAGATCGATGATGATGAATTTTACTATATAGGAGTGTCATATCCGGCAATCTGGAGGTACAATTTCCCCAAATTTTACCACCTCAGCCCCAACTGTGGTTGAGATGAGAGACGTGTGGACTCCCATTTTTGAAGTAAGTAAAGTAAATACATCAAAGATAAGACACTGTTGTTAAGTTTTACTTTTTATGGTCACGTACATCACACCTACTATTTAGATCTTTATGGTTGCCGAAAATAGCTGATAAAAGATCATGAGAATTAGTTGGCGTTTCATTTCGACTATATTATAATGGTGATGGGATGATGATGAATTTTACTATTTAAAAGTGTCATTTTGAGCCATCTTGAGGTACTATTTCCTAAAATTTTCTCACCTCAGCCCCACCATGAATGTGGGCACATGGCTTTGAGGTAGGTCGAGTATATTAAATACATCAAATAAAGTGTTTCTTTAGTTTTATTTTTATGGTACATCAAACTCGTATGAATTAGATCTCTGTTGTTGCCAAAAATCCCTGATTAAGGGTTATGAGAAATTTGCTGGCGCTTCATCTAGACTAAATAGTGATGGTGTGATAATGGTGAATTTTACTGTATAAAAGTGTCATTTCCGGCCATCTAAAGGCACTATTTTCTCACGTCGGCCCCAACCATTTGATACATCAAAGAGAATGTTTTAAGGTTTATGTACATTACACATACTAATTAGATATCTATGGTTTCCGAAAATCGCTGATGATACTTTTGACTATATAATGGTGATGTGATGATGAATTTTACTATATGAAAGTGTCATTTCCGGCCATCACAGGTACTATTTCCGTAATTGTTTGCGCGCACCCCATACAGCCAAATCCAGCATCCGCCCCAGTAATCTATCTCAGTTCCAGCATTTCTAAAACTTAGCTTGCCATCCGCTTGAAGCTGGTGGCGCTGTAATCGATTTTCCTGCAGAGCCGTAGATAGAGAGAGTTTGGCCAACTTGGCGCATGGGCGCCATGTTGTCACCAAACAGCGTGCGCGCGTATAGCTTTATAACATTTTATAAAACACTGATGCTGCATAAACTTTCTTTCATTATTCTGTTCATGAGGACAATTCAATTATGGGATTTTAACATATCATTGTAAATATCATATATAATCATATTTACCTAACTTTGGAATTAATTAATCAGTGACGTGCTGTATTATTTCAAGAAGATAAAGTGAGGACAATTCTTCTTTTTTTTTCGTTACGATTATCTTTTTGTTTTGAAAGTCTATCATCTAGGCCTAGGCCTATACCTAGTTGCTAGCAGCCTCCTCTATAGCATGAGGCTCCTAAGAGTCAACACTACAGAGGAGAAAGGTTGGTTGTGCAGAGAGTAGGTTTGTGAATCGTCAGCGATAATATGTTAATTTCGCCAGTAAATGAATGATAAAAATATTAATAACATGAAAGTTTTATAATTGTATCTAGGCCTTTAGGCCTATGACTTCGTAAACTTTAATTTATGAAATAATATGCTGGTCATCAAACCAATACAAATTCTAGGCCTATTTGTAAATTGTAATCTAAACAATAAATCAAAGTTGAAGAATTATTGCATTGAGAGAAATTTTTGTACAACATATGCCTAATCATTCATAATCAAGAAGCTAGGCCTTGTAAGTAAAATAGCAGCATTCTCCACACTTTGTTTATAATATAAGTGAGTTATAATATTATCATTATTACTGTATTATTATTTATTATTATTATTATTATTTATTATTTATTACTATTCATTGAAATTTTGATTTGTAATTTGTAAAACATTTGAACGCTTTGATTTAAAATATGTATTAAAACAATCAATATATTATAATACAATTAGGCCTATATCTTTAAAATATATTTTTATCTTTAAAATCTTTAGTTGCACAATTAATTGATTTGTAAAGCACAATTGGGCATGTTTGCATAGCACAGGACTCCTTGGACAAGTTTTCCTTTTATTGGAGGATTCAATTTTTATTTTTAATTATAATTTAAGATACCTTTGACTGATTCTTCATGTAGCTTTCTGGAAATTTAGTTATATAATTTAACAGCAAAGTGCAACATTGCATCTTTTTATAAATCATTGCTGCTTGAAAATTCTTCCTTTTTTTTTAAAGCCGATTTAAGTACTACCTTAAGGTGTTCGGCCGAAGAAGTACCGAAATTTAGGCCTGTCTAGGCCTAGTAGTAGTAGGTGGATATATTATTACCGCGAGTGGGGCGGGCGGTACATGCCTTATAATTTACTACGTGGATAGCGAGATTTTTCGATCGCCATGCAAAGTTAAAGTAAAATCCCAAATCCTCCTCCTTTTTGGAATTTAAGGAAATTAATACATTTTTGTTTCTTTGTTGGATCGATTGCAGCAACCCCAAACCCAACATAACGGTATTTCACATTATATAGCATGATGTGTATAAGAGACTATAATAACTGCTAACTTCCTACCCTATCGCGTTGTTTTGTTTTGGTGACAACATGGCCGGTGTAAGTCACGTGATTGAAACCGAGTTGGCCAAACTCTCTCTATCTATGGCTCTGTTTTCCTGTCCCCCTCTGAAAGGTCCAAAAATTATGATCACTACCCACCCAGAAAAAATCCTGGATACACCGCTGAGTGGATGACAACGCTCCAAGAGGAAAATGGTATAGGTCCAAGAGTGGTAGAGGTCTTCGAAGGAAAAGATAAGAAAGTGAGAGAAGCAGATGTTTTTGGCTCGAAACTGTTAAGGAGATCAATTGTGAAACTTTGTTTAGTGGAAGCTTCGACATAGGTTGACCAAGTAGAAACATAATCTAGACATTATGTAGTGCTTGTATGAAGCAGAATTAATCGATGATTAGATGTTTTATTGATAGAAACCGTAATCATTTAAATTAAAAAGTTACACCATTTGTTTTATGTTAGTTTTAACTTTATGTTTAAGTTTTTAGATTAGAACAATACAATAGAAGTTCATTGTATTGTGTTCCATCACCTATGATATGACATGTCTGGATGCTGTTATGCCACTATGTTATTTGTAGAATGACCACCCTGTAGTATGTCCATTGGGGCCGGTAATGTAGCGGCATACATAGGCGTAGATCCCGGGGGGATGGGGATATATCCCCCAATATTTGACCAGGGGGGGGGGGGTCCATTGTATCACCCCCCCCAAATTTTGACTATGTATGGGATAAAATGGAGCTTCACACACTTCAAAAGACTGTAACAGAAATAATTTGCACTGTCTTGTGCGCTTACAAAGATGAATATTAGCATAATGTATTAATGTTGATAACAAAATTATTTTAACTGGTACCAATTTAAGCTCTTCTTTCCTTAGATGTTAGATGTGCTTGCAAAGAGAGCCACATTTCACACTGAAGGGTGTGTACGACATCAGTAATGTTATGTCAATTCCAAGAATGTTTAAGGTTATATCGGTTGATGAGGAATTCATTGATTAGGCCTATAATAGCAAATTGCATCAATTTATTTTGCAAAAACAAGGTTTCCAGCTTTAGAGGGGGGCACATCCCCTGTCCGCACAAGGGCACACATTGGCGCCAACACCAGGCGCGTAACAGGCGTCTTGGGTCAAAGTGGGTATTTATTTTCCCGGTTAGTAATTTACCATACCCACCCTACGCCACTCCCCATATAGAAAACAATACGACATAGGGCTTATCTTATTTATAATATATGCCACACACGTGTGTTTGAAACTAAATATAAGCATTTTCATCATGGTTTTATTTATTACAAACATATTCTTTCACCATCAGTACACGAGGCCCTTCTTTTAGGTTAAATCAATCTATCTCAAATTGTTTGAAGTTTATCCTATTTGCAGCATGTATGTCCGGCAATCTTTAACACGGTAATTAACAATAATATACCAAGAAGCTTTTGTTTGGCATGTCTTTTATAAATTCTATATTTCTCATCCAATTGTTTACTCATTTTTTCTCTGTCGTATTTACATGAAAATCCTTTGATTTTAATTTTGATAAGTTCCCAAAGCAGACTTTAGTCTATATCATTTCTTTTTGTTTTGTTTGGTATTTGTATTTTTGATTATATGTTTAATGCTTGAGCTATATACTTTGTCTTTTAACATATTATTATTTAGTTTCCATAGGCCCACCTGGCCTTCTCATTGTCTGATCATTATTAATCCTAAGCGATATTGCTTGGTGATCATATAGATATTGAGGATCTGATATCTACTGCCATGTTTTTGTTGTTTTCTTTTTTATTAAGGAACTTTACATATATTCTGCCAAGCAATATAAATTATTTGATTGTTGTTTTTTAATGTAACCTAATGATTTCTATTTGTAATTGTTCATTATTTAAAAAGGTTTAGAGCAATCATTATCTCTTTACTGTGTGGTTGTGGTGTGAATTGTTTTTTCCTAATGCAAATGTTTTGGTTATTGTTTTTTCCCCAAAGTATGTTTCGTTGTTTCTGATTTCTGAAATTTTGTTATTAGTTTCTACCCCTTCCCCGTTCTTTTTTTTTCTTTACTTTTTCTTTTTCTTTCTTTACTTTTTCTTTCTTTACTTTTTCTTTTTCTTTCTTTACTTTTTCTTTCTTTACTTTTTCTTTTTCTTTCTTTACTCTTTCTTTTTCTTTCCTTACTTTTTCTTTTTCTTTCTTTACTTTTTCTTTTTCTTTCTTTACTTTTTCTTTTTCTTTCTTTACTTTTTCTTTTTCTTTCTTTACTTTTTCTTTTTCTTTCTTAATATGAATTTGTATAATAGGCCTTAGTATCATTTTATCATTGTTGTAAATCTACTTGTAATTTGTAAGCTCACCGCAGTAAGTTTGATAATAAAAAATGAGAAATTGAATGATCAAAGGAATAAATGAATGAATTGAGAATGGCTGTACTGTATGCCAATGTTTAAACTTTTTGATTTTTAAAAATTGTTCTCTAAGAACAAGCAAGAACAAATGTCAGAATAATGCAAATTCCGAAAAAAAAAGAAGAAAACTGCTTAGGATAATTTCACTTAAACACTTATGGAAATAATGGAGATGATGTATTAACGGTAGGCAGCCATTATAGAATCTATTTCATTATGTAATTGAATAGCGATTTGTAAAAGCCAATAGTGTGTAATTGGACCTGAGAAGATGTGAAGATGACCAATTTTACATATTGTAATTTTTGTAGGACGCCACCGTGCTGCCATTTCCAGATCACTCTGTTGTTGTGTCGGTATAAATTCATGTTGAATAGTTTTAAGCAGCAGTCGTCGACGGACCAGCACTCAAACAAGAGAAACCATGTCATCACTGCCGTCGATCTCACAAGCCTTAGCCGAACTCAACGTCGGTGGTCGTGAGTTTACGACAACGCTGTCAACTTTAAGGAAGCACAGCGGTTCTGTGATTGCTGAGATGTTTGCCGACCCCACGATACTTGTAAAGGACAATCGTGGGAAATACTTCATCGATCGTGACGGTGACTTGTTTCGGTATATCTTGGATTATTTGCGTGACGGTAGAATTATCCTACCTAGTAACTATGAAAATGTTAACAGGTTGATAGCGGAAGCTGAATATTTTCGACTGCCCCAGTTAGTAGCTTTATTATCAGAGGATGCAGACCGTATGGTCATTAGGCCTTCGCCCTCTGCGGTTTTGCCCATGTCCAAGGAAGCCGACAATCTGAAGCCAGGATGCTTGACGATCGGTTACAGAGGTACATTTGCATTTGGTAGGGATGGTTTGGTTGATGTTAAATTTCGCAAAATACTACGAATTCTCGTTTGTGGACGGGTTTCTATTGCGAGGGACGTGTTTGGGGAATCTCTGAATGAGAGTCGTGATCCCGACCGTGGGCTGAGCTCTCGATACACTAGTCGTTTTTATCTAAAACATGTCTTCTTGGAACATGCGTTTGATATGCTTTTAAGTAAAGGCTTCAGGTTGATCTCTAGTGCAGGCAGTGGGGCTGCGGGAACAATTAATGGACCGGCCGAGAGTGAGGAGAGTAAATGGTACCATTACAATGAATTCGTTTTCTGCAGACCTTGAAAAAAAAAATCAGAATGATTAGCAAATAAGGAGTGTACATTGTGGCTTTCCGTTGTGTTGAACGCGGATATCCTGATCTAGAACTCGACGCGATTTCTTCCGTTCCAGCAGAGGCCTAATACTTTTCGAGAGCAGCCCACCAATAGGTAGCCGAAATACAAACACTACCATTTTCCCAGCAAAATTACCAAGCGAAAAAACTATGCTGTACATAAACCCGTAATGGATATTAATATTTCTGTGTAGTAAAACCAGGGAACAGTTGTTCCCTGGTAAAACAGTACGGAATTACATAAATAGGCCTATACTGACAAAATTCTAACGTCATTCATAAGGATTTAATAAAATTAGGAAATATATCTGTTATTCACTGTAACGTGATACGTTACCATTATTTTCTTGCTGTCGTGCGTCACACTTGGATTAAGTACCGATAGTTGTTTAAAATCAATAACGATACGATAAGTAGTGGCGGCCATGTTGATTATGTATCTTGTAATTTGCTAGGAATACATCATTATGCATTCGATTGATCACAGCCAGGAACTGAATTCTTCATCACAAGCATATACCACCGACGGTGATAATTCTGAGAAGGTATACTCATTCATTAAGGATAAATAATAACTCTCTGAAGATCGCTAAATGGTTTAAGAAGGTAGATTAATAATTCCGTACACACAACCTAATAATCGTTTATGATTTATTGAAATATTCAATAAGACATTGTTTGATATGTTAACCTAAATTAGTTTTCCAGGAAAGCAGCTAATAGTATACTAATAAAATAATAATAATAATAATAATAATAATAATAATAATAATAATAATAATAATAATAATAATATCGATAACAATAATAGTAATAACAATTATTACTATTATCATTATTATTTTATTTCAATATTAATCCCACATTCATTAGAAAAATAGATAGATTTTTGTGAGGTTGAATTATAGCTGAATATTCCAAGCTACAAATCTCAAATTTATAAATCTTAGAATAATTTTAGCTATTGATCGAAATGTGCTTATATAAATTTGTTTAAAATTACTATCTATAATTCGAAGTTTATTTAAAAATAATTATAATAATTATACATTTTTATATAATTTTAGTTCTCAAATTGAATTTGAAATCCACAACAAACAAGACAATTATATTTTAGGCCTACTATTACGTGCTGTGTATGTTTACATAATATGTTTAAACGACCATGGCATATTAATTGCATAGCAAATAATTTTTATATTTACCAATTGTACATGATGAGGGTACTTTGCGTCAAAATACAACAATGACTGTCATTCAAAAACGTGTATGGATGTAGTATTAGTCATAGTTCCTAGATATGCATTCCGGTGTTTGATACATACTTAAATAAATAGTAAATATAATTAAATTAATAGAATGTGTGTGAATTTATCGTCCTGTCTACGTCTTTTCAATCTCAAATACATTTCTTGTAAATATTTTTTATTCACAATTTCACTTGTGGCATTTTAGTAACCATCACAAAACAAGTAGCATGAGCCACGTAGTCATAAACGATCATCTGTTGCTGCTGTCATCACGTTGTATTGGAATCAGAATTAACCAATAAGATTCCTTTTTCTGTTGATCGCTATCAATGGTTGTCGGGCCTTCAACGCCATTAATAACATCGCCATCACAACCGTTGCAAGCATTATTATTATCCTTTCATCGTATATTTATTACATTATAGATATTCCTGTATGTATCTCCTCAAAAATTTCAGTAGCTATTGCGTTCATCATAATAATATTAATAATAATAATAATAATAATAATAATAATAATAATAAAATAATAATTATAATCTGATGAATTCACTTGATGAAGACCACTGCGTGGTCGAAAGCTCGTGTGATAAAATGTGTTAGTCTGAAAAGTGTATTATTATTATTATTATTATTATTATTATTATTATTATTATTATTATTATTATTATATCGATAATAATAATAATAGTAGGATAATAATAATAATAATTTTAATAATAATTATTATTATATTTCAAAAATACTAATTAATATTATTATTATTAAAATGATAAGCATAATGATGCTGATAAGAAAAACAACAATACCATATTTCTTGAAGGTTTGCATGGCGATTGTCAATAACAAAATCATTAAATTTTCGGTACACCATTACACCATGTGTTTTTTGAGGTAAACAAAACAAAACAGACCAAAAATAATAGCTATTTGGTAAACACAGTAAAAGCCAAAAAATCAGAACAAAAACAGCAGCAGCAGCAGGAACAACAAAAGAAGCATAAAGCATCGATCTAGCGAGCTTTTTCTGAGGAGCAGTAACACAGCACAAACATTATTTAGAAAGAAAAGAGTATTAATAATAAATCATCTTTATCACCATCTTCATTTTCTTTGCCATCATCACCTCTTCAAAAAGCGATCTTTTGATGATGCAGCCAGACTTCTTAAGTCAATAACTCGCTTTGTTAAGTGCATTTTATGTTGGTACGGCCAGACTTCTAATATTCGTTATTAATCATGTTTTATTTCTTCCAAGTTTCATAGGCGCTCTATAC